>NC_044063.1:2191195-2256195 GCF_902167405.1 Gadus morhua
AGTGAGAGACTCAGAGTGAGAGACTCAGAGAGACAGAGACTCAGAGAGAGAGACTCAGGGAGAGAGACTCAGTGAGAGACTCAGAGAGGGAGAGACTCAAGGAGTGAGAGACTCAGAGAGTGAGACTCAGAGAGAGAGACTCAGAGAGAGAGACTCAGAGAGAGAGACTCAGAGTGAGGGACTCAGAGTGAGAGACTGAGAGTGTGGGACTCAGAGTGAGGGACTCAGAGAGAGAGAGACTCAGAGTGTGGGACTCAGAGAGTGAGACTCAGAGAGAGAGACTCAGAGTGAGGGACTCAGAGTGAGGGACTCAGAGAGTGAGAGACTCAGAGAGAGAGACTCAGAGTGAGGGACTCAGAGTGAGGGACTCAGAGAGAGAGAGACTCAGAGTGTGGGACTCAGAGCGTGAGACTCAGAGAGAGAGACTCAGAGTGAGGGACTCAGAGTGAGGGAGTCAGAGAGTGAGAGACTCAGAGAGAGAGACTGAGAGTGTGGGACTCAGAGAGTGAGAGACTCAGAGAGAGAGACTCAGAGTGAGGGACTCAGAGTGAGGGACTCAGAGAGAGAGAGACTCAGAGTGTGGGACTCAGAGAGTGAGACTCAAAGAGAGAGACTCAGAGTGAGGGACTCAGAGTGTGGGACTCAGAGAGTGAGACTCAGAGAGAGAGACTCAGAGTGAGGGACTCAAAGTGAGGGACTCAGAGAGTGAGAGACTCAGAGTGAGAGACTCAGAGTGAGGGACTGCTGAATTGTTTTGGTGGGTTCACCAGAACAGAAAAGTGCATTCTTTCACCCACTCTTTCCTCTCACTCCTTTCTCTCCCCACTCCTCTCCCACCTCACTCCTCTACCATCTCACTCCTCTCCCATCTCACTCCTCTCCCATCTCACTCCTCCCCCATCTCACACCTCTCCCACCTCACTCCTCTCTCTAAACAACAGTGAGGACTCCACTTCTTCCCACTGCAGTGCGGGCAGGAGCGGGCGGGGGTTACAGCCGAGGGGTGAGGCATAACGGGGGAGAGAGAGAGAGAGAGAGAGAGAGAGAGAGAGAGAGAGAGAGAGAGAGGGGGGAGAGAGAGAGAGAGAGAGAGAGAGAGAGAGGGGGAGAGAGAGAGAGAGAGAGAGAGAGGGGGGAGAGAGAGAGAGAGAGAGAGGGGGAGAGAGCGAGAGCGAGAGCGAGAGCGAGAGAGAGAGAGAGACATGTGCAGCTCTATCTCAGCATTCACACGCCCCAGAGTCACTCTGCATGGCCCTGCTGGCTCCGCACACACACCCAATTTGAACATGCTGTGTTTACTGTAGAGGAAAAACATAGCCCCCTCCTCCCACACACACACACACACACACACACACTTGCATGGATGCATGCATGCATACCGACCACACACACACACACACACACACACACACACACACACACACACACACACACACACACACACACACACACACACACACACACACACACACACACACACACACACACACACACACACACACACGCATTCATACCCACTGCACAGGCGGGCACGCACACATTCAGACACTAGGACACACACAACCACACCCCCCCCCCCCCCCACACACACACACACACACACATACATACCAACCCGCTGCACACACAAAGACACCCACTCACACATACTATCTCAAGCCCCATTGACAATCGGAAATTACATTTTTCCACAAATTATGATTCAGATAAACATCTGACATCATCCAATGTCTCGTGTTGAGGCTTCCTTCGCCCTGGCTAACATCTGATGCAATCAAAATCAATCGATGGAGATAAAATATTGAAAGGAAAACGTTATTGTTGAGGCAAAAGGAACATGGCACCTCTGATTCTTAGCACCTACACCTTGTCAAATCCTAAGGGAAGCTTCCACAAATGTCTTGAAGCCAGCGAACAATCGGAGTCATGCGTAAAGCTTTCCGCTGAAGTCTGACGCGGAGAGATTACATTGGAAACAAACACACATTCACCCGTAAGCGTGTTTTGTTATGGCGACGCAGCCATTGGAAATGCAAATATCCTCCTACTGGTCTGCTCACCAACAATAGACGATCTGCACGCTGGTTCAGAGAAAGCGCATTAATCTGCCATCATCTACAACTAGCTTACTGACCATCAATGACAGAATACTGACCCATTTGCAATGCTATAACTAACAGTACTAGCTTAACTAGTTTAAAACTATTTATTTATTTTACGAAATCCGGCCGCGGAGCTCCTAGCGGCAAAGCCGGGGAGCCGAGCAACAGGTGGCCGTGCGCCGTGGTGCTAGACCCCGGCGGGGACACAGCATACACGGTGCGGTGGAGGCACCGTTTGGGCACCGGAGGGATGGTTTCACACCACGATTAAGTGTTCAGTTGTTTGAAAAAGTAGATATCTCTGCCGCGTAAAGAGATGCCCAGAATAGCCGCTAATCGGTGGCTTACCTGCGGTTGCACCGAGAGGGCGCAGAGGAACAGGACGGTGCGCCGGAGCTGCGCCTCTCCGGGGGCGCTGCTGCCGCGGTCCAGCTGGCCTCTCCTCCCCTGTGGACCGGACCGAGTGGGACCATGCGCTCTTTCTCTCTCCATCTCCGCGTCTCTACTTCGGGACTGAAGGCGGGCGCATTGAGTCGCACCTTTTAGTCCACTCTCATAAATGCGCAACTCTACGCGCGGAGCCGGTTCAACGTGTCCGGTGAACGAAAACCATCCCCGTCCTTATCTACTCGGGTTAGTCTTCCCCAGCGAAGGCCCCCCTGGCCGCCGGTGCCTCTCCTCCTCCCCGCGTGGGGCTGGGTCCAGGGTGGCTCTCCACGGGCGGTAGTCGCACAAACACACGCGCTGAACGCACTCCCCTCGTGCGGTGTTCCTCCTCCTGCGTTAAGAGGCTTTAGACGTCCAGCCTGCTCGACTTGAACTCTCGATCCCAATTAGCCTTTCGCTCCGCGGTGCCACCAGGTGCGTGTGTGTGTGTGTGTGTGTGTGTGTGTGTGTGTGTGTGTGTGTGTGTGTGTGTGTGTGTGTGTGTGTGTGTGTGTGTGTGTGTGTGTGTGTGTGTGTGTGTGTGTGTGTGTGTGTGCGTGTGTTCCCGTCCTCTCGCCTGATCCGTGTGCCACAACAGCTCCACTAGACTATGTTCCCGGGAGCCCTACCGTCGGATAGTCCGGTGTGTGGAGGATGTGTGTGAGAGGAACCTCCAGCCCGCTGCTCTCTCCCCTCCGCGATGAATGCATCTCCCTCTCGTCTCCTCCTCGGAGCGGCTCTTCATTGGTCAGAGTGATCCGTGTCCCCCCGCGGCGGAGGCTTCAGTGTGGGAAACATCCTCTCACTGGCGGAGAAGGAGCGGGTGGAGGGTGTGTCCCGAGACTGGAGGAGGGTGTGTCCCGAGGCGGGGAATATCCGTCCTCTCGCTCCCATGCGCGCGTTTGGTGCGCGCTCCTGTCGGTTTGGTTTCAAATGAACACGAGTGTTTGCGCCCTGGGGTTTTCGCTTTGATTATGAGTCGTCCTGACACTTAATGTCTTTTAATGCTACAAATCTAACTTATGTCTAAACGTGAGATCGTGCGTGTTCATGCGTGTGCGTGCGTGTGCGTGTGTGTTGAGTTGTCAGTCTTCAAACGTGTTACCGGAAGTTTGGCGAGCCAGAATCACCAGAATTTCTGCTGATTTAAAGCATTGGGCATTGGGCTTTTGGCATATTTGACCAATTAAGACTCTAATTGCCCTTTTTAAGGAAGCTAATTCCGAAGACAATGAAGGTATGGTACAATGAATAACGCTTTGACCAGTGGAAGTGGAGGAACAATCCTAGAGCTGAATGCGTGGTTTCACTCCACGCAGAACGTCAGAGAGTAGGATGAAAGCGTAGTGGGACGCCTCGTTTAGCATATTGGCGGCTTTCCCTGCATACTTTCCACCCGTCCGCTCCATGGCTCCTGTGTTGGACTGGAAACCACAGACAATGAAGCATGTTCTTCATGGCATGAATCAAATGGATTCATGCAAACGTTCTTCCGCTGTTCGTTTCTCCTTCCCCGTACCCTTACTCCGCCGCCGTGTTGCTTAAGAGCTCCCTGGCAACCGGTGCTGGTACCCCAGCCTGACCCGGGTCCGGACAGACGGCTCTCACAGCCGCTGCTGATCTGCATACAGCAGCCGTGACCCGCCGGAGGCCAGCTGGCCTCCAGCCTCCACAGAGACCACTAGAGGAGGTCTGACTGACCCCAGAGACCACTAGAGGAGGTCTAACTCCAGAGAACACTAGAGGAGGTCTGACTCCAGAGACCACTAGAGGAGGTCTGACTCCAGAGACCACTAGAGGAGGTCTGACTCCAGAGACCACTAGAGGAGGTCTGACTCCAGAGACCACTAGAGGAGGTCTGACCCCAGAGACCACTAGAGGAGGTCTAACTCCAGAGAACACTAGAGGATGTCTGACTCCAGAGACCACTAGAGGAGGTCTGACTCCAGAGACCACTAGAGGAGGTCTGACTCCAGAGAGGAGGTCTGACTCCAGAGACCACTAGAGGAGGTCTGACCCCAGAGAGGAGGTCTGACTCCAGAGACCACTAGAGGAGGTCTGACTCCAGAGACCACTAGAGGAGATCTGACCCCAGAGAGGAGGTCTGACCCCAGAGACCACTAGAGGAGGTCTGACTCCAGAGACCACTAGAGGAGGTCTGACCCCAGAGACCACTAGAGGAGGTCTGACCCCAGAGACCACTAGAGGAGGTCTGACTCCAGAGACCACTAGAGGAGGTCTGACCCCAGAGACCACTAGAGGAGGTCTGACTCCAGAGACCACTAGAGGAGGCCTGACTCCAGAGACCACTAAAGGAGGTCTGACCCCAGAGACCACTAGAGGAGGTCTGACTGACCCCAGAGACCACTAGAGGAGGTCTGACTGACCCCAGAGACCACTAGAGGAGGTCTAACTCCAGAGAACACTAGAGGAGGTCTGACTCCAGAGACCACTAGAGGAGGTCTAACTCCAGAGACCACTAGAGGAGGTCTGGCTCGGGTGCAGCACGCACAACTTTCTGGGGTTTCCCCGATATCTTGTTTGTGTAGCAGCCTAGCAACCGCTGAAATAAACAATGCAATCGCTTCCTCCTGCATCAACCCCTGCTCGTGAACACCCCTTTACTGGGTGGGTACAAATTATCAAAGCCATGCAAAACCATAACCAAGGTGAAAGTGGTATGTTGACACACACACACACACACACACCTGCTGGCTGAGGGCAGAGCTTCCACTGTTCCATCGCATTAAAAGAACTCAGGACCTTAACGGCCTTATCCATAACTAAGTCAAGTGTCTTTCTGTGCAGGTCTAAATTGTGTATTTGAATTTTCCTCATGTCGACAGCATGTGTTCAAAAAGGTACCACATTTCCATAGGGACAAACAGGATTCAAAGTCGATCAAGTTATGAAAGACATTTGCATGATCAACATCAGAAGCCTGCATGATCTTTGGAGGCACGTGGAGACTTGAACAGTTTTGCCACAAGTCAAACAAATGTTTGAGCACGATATTGACGTGCTGCTTTAAATATGTTTAGGAACGGTAGAATAAGGCACCAAGACGTGAAGGCTGTTTAGGGAAATCAGAATCAGTATAGTATGGATGCATCTTAGTGTCCATTTGGATGTTGGGAAAAGCACAGGACAGAATTCAAATGCATTACCCTATTAAATAAGAACTAATTAATAATAGGTTTCGGTAGCAGCCGCTTTCTTCTGTAGTGAACCCATTTACAATCCATTATTATAGATCCAGAATCCATATATCCATCCAATCCATATACTATCAAGTATTTCGTACTGAATGTGGTCAATTTAGTCTTTAGCGCCATCTGCTGGAGAAGAGAGAACTTTTTTTAAACAAAATCACAAAAGACACGTCGATCTCAGATAAAAGGTTTTTATTTAAAAACAAAAGCTCCAGGTTCAATGTCCGGTAAACCAGACTCTGGGTGCAATGCCTCATGACAAACAAGTTAAAAAGGAATGAGCACAAAGTTGCCTGAACGCTACGTATAAAAGAAAAGAAAATAATTTGGGCGTTTGTTAATTGTAAAAACGGACTCTCATGTTTTACCGTCTGATGAGCCGATGCCAACGTAATCACACACGGTGCGAACACGTCTGCAGCGATTTCATGGCAACTTGATGCAATCAATACTTACGCTGAACAGCCAAGACTTGTGGAAGAGTTATTTGGGGTCTAACCCAACGCTGAGTTACAGGGCGAGGTTCGACCCCCCAGTGGGGTCCCGGCCCAGTGTCTGTGTGCGGGGCGGACTACTTCTTGGCGAAGGAGATCTTCATGGCGTTGGTCTGCGTGATCTTGAAGCCCTGCAGGGCGTCTCTGGCGGCCCCCGCCTGCACGTCGTTATCAAACTCCACGAAGGCGATGTCGTGGCGCCCAGGGACCAAACGCACCTCCTTGAAGCCCGGGAACCTGGGGGAGGGAGGGGGGGAGGGGTTAGCGACCGCCAGGGGGGGACCGAGTACTGATCGGCCGATGTATCGATTCCCCGGCCGATATTATCGTCCGATATTTGCGTTTTTTTTACGCGTATCGGCATCTGAGGATTTTTTTTTCCCTCCCGCCCCGATTTACAGACAGTTCAATAAATGATCGTTCTTTAAATTGAGACAGGTAACATTTGTTATCATTGTGTGATTTTTATGACGTCAATTGAGGGAGCAAAAGCAGTATCAGCGCCAAATATCGGCCCAAGAAAAATCGGGATCGAAGATCCCCAAAACATCCATGTTGGTCGATCCATAGAGCATGGGGGGGGGGAGGGGGGGGTACTGACTGGTTGAAGAGCATGGACAGCATGAGCTCGTTGGTCTCCTCCGGCAGGTTGGTGAGGAACAGGATGTGGTTGGGAGGGTTCTCCGCGATCTGGAACCAAGAGGAGCATTAAGTTACATACTGCCGCACACACACACACACACACACACACACACACACACGCGTATGGGACCCTCTAATTGGAACACGTGCATCATGCTCATGTACTATAATGTAGCGTGACATTACCTGCTGCGGCATCTGACCAGGCATCTGTCCGGGCATCATCTGGCCCGGGGGCATGGACCCAGGGGGCATCTGGCCAGGGGCCATCCCAGGCGGAGGCATCATCCCTGGGGGAGGCATATAGGGTGGCTGGCCGGGCATGGCCATCATGCGTGGTGCCTGGCTCATGGGAGGCATCCCCTACAGGAGGAGGCACAGCGCGGTGTAAGAGACTCACCATGAAGAACGTTCACCGTCTGGCCACCAGTCAGACAGGAGCCACGTATACAGGGAGGGAGGCCAGTATGCTGAACGAGGCGTCCCACACTGCGCTGTCACCTACTCTGACGTTCTGCACGTGTGAAACAACGACCATACCCTACAAATTGTTCCTCCACTGCCATTGGTCAAAGCACTTCCAACAGTTTTACCAGTAAGCTTAAGAATCCGCTTTCTTTCTTTTTTTTTAAAGGTATCCAGAAGGATCTCGGATCAGTTCAAATCTTGGAAATGGGTTTTTCAAAGCAAAAGAGGGATTCCGAACTAAGAACAGATCGTGTAATCCGATCTTACATTTGATCCGGTTCAAACTTGCCCTTTTCAAAACTTTGAACTTGGTTTGGGATCTATTTGATCCAAACAGGATAATCCTGATCACATCGGAAGGGTGGACAAAGTCCTGAAATTCGGTATTTGGATCACAGTGGTCCAATCCAACGATCCTTTAAAAACTGGCATAATAGTAAAACCGATCAGGTGATCCTGGAGAACAAAACATGGGACACCAAAGCAATTTGATCCAATTTTTTTTTTTTTTTTTTAAACTGGGCCAGTAGGTCTACTCACCGGCATGGCACCGGCTCCCCCGGGGCCCAGGGCCACGGCGGCCCCCGGCACGCCCTTCTTGCCCCCGGGGCCCTCTGCCCCCTTGACCTTTCTCTTCTCCTTCTTGCGGTCCCGCTCCACGAAGGTCCCCTTCATCTTGGCGATGATGTCAGAGTCTAGTTTGGCGTACTGGATTCGCTGTAGGGGGCGGCAATCGTAACAGCGTGAGCAGCCACAGATATAACCACGGGGCTCAGAATCATGGACCAATCCCATTTATACCCCTTACCTCTCTCCCTTGTTTTGAAGGGTAAGGGGTAAGGGGTAGGAATGGGATTGGCCCTTAGACACATTTTGTAAAGGCGCACTGGTAAATGCTCTAAATGGTAAATCGACTGAATTTATAAAGTGCTTTTCTAACCAGTGGCCGCTCAAAGCGCTTTACAGTATTGCCTCACATTCACCCGTTCATGCACACATTCACACACCGACGGCGGAGTCAACCATGCATAGCGCAGTCAGGGTGAGTAGTGTCTTGCTAAGGGACACCTCGACACTCTGCGAGGAGCCAGGGATCGAACTAGCAACCTTCTGGTTACCAGCCTACCCGCTGTACCTCCTGAGCCACATTCCACAAGCTAGTATTGGACGCACCATGGGTTTGTCGTAGAAGGGGAATCCCTGCATCGACCGCAGCGCGTTGGAGGCGCTGTTGACCTCCTTGAAGATCACAAAGGCCTGCCCCTTCATCTTCAGGTTTATTGCCACCAGAATGTCCAGGATCTGCCCGAACTGCGAGAAGATGGCGTACAGGGACTTCTTCAACTCTGTAAGAAAGAGAACATCCTTAGCTTTAACCTTTAGTGAAAAGTTCAGTCTACCGCCACCCTGATGGTCGAGACTGGACCGTACCATCTTTCTTGATCTTCTCGTTCAGGTTGTTGATGTAGATAGTATGGTTGAGTCGCACGTCCGGGGCCGCCATCCTGTCCTCCTAAATAAGATGTTTCAAACAGACAAGATACACCTCAGAACCGGTTCATCACAGAGCGGTTTGGTGGAGCTGGGTCAGCGTGTTAGCATCTGAGCTACCACCAGGCTATTAGTTAGCCTCGCTTCTCCTTCTATTTGCTACCTATTGTTAATGGTATTCTGTTAAAACACGTCGAACATGTGCGGAGGAATCCTAAGAAAACTTATTTGACAACTTAGCTTCAAATTAAAACAGAATACTTACGTTTTTGAAACTAACCGCGTCAACAAAAACCCACAGAGGCTACGATGAATGAAACGACACACTTCACCTCAAATCTCACTCTGAACTCTCGCGTAAATACATATACAACGAGACTTTGATTGGTACGTTCCAAGTCCCGTTTCGAGTTCCCATTGGTCGAGCAGGATGCTGCTAAATATGGTTATAACTACAGCGCCGGTTTGTTTCGTACAGTAAAGAAGAGTGAACTAATGTACTTATTTTGTATAATGACGTTGACAGGGAGTTAGGTCGCCATTGGGACATGATGTGACAGACTGACTGGAATAAAGCTGAATATCCATGCGGATTTAACACTTATAAACTCCTGGTTGGTAAGTTTTAGCCATTTAAGCTAATCACACACCCTCCATGGCTAAACAAGTCAATGCAGTTATTGGCTCAGGCTCATCTGAATAGTAGAGCAACATGTACACTTTAGTCACTTCAGAGGAGCCCCAGGAATCACTAAACACTTCGATGGAAGTGCCCATGCCACCACCTCCACCACCACCACCTCCACCACCACCACCCCCACCCCCAGCTCCCAAAGAACCACAGCCCACCCAGAAGAAGCTGTACCAGGCCATAGCAGAAGGCAGACGGCCAGTGGAGGGCGACCACGCCGAAGCCCGCCTGCTTCTCACCCAGAGGGAGAGCAGGTCGGAAGGGGGTGGATCTCCAACAAATTAACGGTTCACGGTCCAACGTATAGAGATGCTAACATCGTTGTGCTTCCCTGGTCCAGTTTTAGGAAAGATCTCCAGTGGATCTTATTCAACAAATACGTGCCGTCGCTCATCCAGGATGGCCCACAGTAAGTGAACGATGTCCCAGTGATGAGCTGTTGACCACAGCGGTCTCTCTCTGTGTCGGTGGTTCTCCGCGGTGCGATGCTAACCTTCTCCCTGGTCCTAAGGTGCGGTCTGGTGGCCTTGTGGATGGCGGCCCACCTGCGTCAGCCCGCGCGCCCGGTCGCTATGGAGATCATCGTCGAGACGGCGCTGAAAAGGGGGTACACCGCCCAGGGGGAAATGTTCTCAGGTAAGTGTCCAGTCCCGCCCCCAAATGTATATGAGGCTGGCGATTACATTCACATTCAGGACATTCAGCAGACGCTTTTATCCAAAGCGACTGACAATAAGTACATTTGTCAGAAGAAAGAGAAACAACAAGATATCTCTGTCGGTACAGCAAGGATGTTCTTAGAACCAAGTGGGTTAACCCTTTCCCTGTATTCAACAGAGATAACTAGGATAAGACGCTGCAAAATGCTTAGTGCCAGGACGTACAACATACAATAAGTGCGTACATTAAGTGCCAGGACGTACAACAGACAACAAGTGTGTACATTAAGTGCCAGCTGAATGTATGTGAAGGTGCTGATGTCACGGGGGCTGACCCTTGACCTCTTGACCTCTCGACCTCATCCCCAGCCCGGGACATGGCCCTGCTGGCGGGGGAGGTGTGTGGCTGTCGGGCCGACCTCCTGACGGGAGGGATGGGCGGGGCCAACGCCGCGGCCATCGTGGCTCACCTGCGCGCTGGGAAGCCGGTCCTCATCCCGTATCCTTCGTACACAAACACAACAACATCACAGGAAACACAACATTCACACCAACAAACACACCAACAAACACAACAACATTCACAACAACAAACACAACACAAAACACAACAAACACAACAACATTCACAACAACAAACACAACAACAAACACAACAACTAACACAACAAACACACCAACAAACACACCAACAAACACACCAACAAACACAACAACGAGTGAGCGTTCCTGAAGGAATGAACGTGTGGACGGATGGTGTGTAGAGGCTAGGGCGAACGAATCCAAAAAGGATCCCGGTTCGATCCCACCATGCCCGCACACTACCCGTATTAGCTCCTCCCCGTTCGCTCCGTAACGACCAGAATCTGAATTCCCTGTCGGACACTTTGGATTTGACTGAGGTGTTCAGGAAGTTTTAAAAAGAGGGTTGTTCATCCAAAGGTAATCCGCAGGGGCTAGACTTAGTGTTGAATATAAGAGAAAGGAGGGTCTGCTCACTGTTTAAATGCTCCAGAAGTGGATCCATCAACAGGCAACGTTGCGATCGCTGGGGATCTTCACCAGGCATTGAGAACACTGTCAGACGGCTGTGTTCAGGGGGGGACCTGGTGGTAGCCATGTTGTTTCCCTCTGATGTATGTCAGCTGGGTCGGTGGAAGGGGACTCCTTGACCTTGTGCACTACAGATACGATGAGGACTTCAACCACGAGCCGTGCCAACGCGGTGGACAAAGAGCGCACTGGGCAGTGGCCTCCGGTAGGTGAACACAGAGGGGACAGGCGGTCTCTCAGCGGGGCTGACCCTCGTGTTGTCCTGGAGGCTCTAAGCCGTTTAGACCGAGAGCCCAATCCAAGCAGACCTTATTCCAGAAAGGTTCACATCGCATCTTATATCTTACAAAGTTTAGGTACACCTTTGTGACTAAATATAAGGCCTGGGAAGCCCTTTGAGACCGCACCTGTGATTAAGAGCCATACAAGTAAAATGTAATTGTTATGACTGATAATGGTTGCCGGTAGTTACAGTATGTTTAGCTATTGGTTTAAATGCGAGGTTCGCCATCACTGTAGCCAACACCAGCCCCCTCCCCCAGGCGTTCTCCTGGGGGTCGACAGCGTGTGCAGAGACCACGCCCAACCGGACCCCTCCCTGCCCTGGCTTCACCTGGCCGGCGGCCCCGGGGCCCCCCACCCCCCCACGGGGGCCCGAGAGGTCTACATCCTGGCCAAGCAGGGCAAGAGCCTGCGCTACCAGCTGTGGCGTCTGGAGACGGTGTCGGAGAGCAACGGCCAGCTGAGGGAGATGGACCCCAAGAGGAGCGGGGACGGGGCGCGCTACGTGGTCCCCGAGGGCGGGGTGGGGGCCGGGCTGGCAGGCCAGGTGGTGCTGCTCCACCCAGGGACCCTGACGCCGTGAGCAGGCGCCCCCCCACCCCCCCGGGGACGCGTGCGGACCGGACGGCCGGTGGGCCGATGCGGCCGGGTGGGATTCTGGCGGGACGCGTCCGGCGTAGCGCGGTCGAATCACTGAGGTCACTGGTCCAGTGGCTTATGGGCCCAGACCAGTGACCTCACTGGGGTTACTGGTACAGGGGCTTGTGGGCCCAGACCAGTGACCTCACTGGGGTTACTGGTGCAGGGGCTCGTGGGCCCAGACCAGGGACCTCACTGGGGTTACTGGTACAGGGGCTCGTGGGCCCAGACCAGTGACCTCACTGGGGTTACTGGTGCAGGGGCTCGTGGGCCCAGACCAGGGACCTCACTGGGGTTACTGGTACAGGGGCTCGTGGGCCCAGACCAGGGACCTCACTGGGGTTACTGGTGCAGGGGCTCGTGGGCCCAGACCAGGGACCTCACTGGGGTTACTGGTACAGGGGCTCGTGGGCCCAGACCAGGGACCTCACTGGGGTTACTGGTGCAGGGGCTCGTGGGCCCAGACCAGGGACCTCACTGGGGTTACTGGTACAGGGGCTCGTGGGCGCAGACCCAACAGGGTCTCCCCGTTCCTGGGCTCTGAGGTTAAATGACGACGGTTCTAATCCCTGCCAATTTGTTTGCTCTGAAAAACGGTCAAGAGATGTTATTTTCTTTAACTCTTGCAGGGGTATGAATGCAATACTGTGATTATATCGGGAGAATAAATGGTTGATACCAAAACGATTGATTTATTTTTGCATAAAGGTTTTGGCTGAATGATCGAATTATCACGGAATATATGGTAAATTCACAATAAATGGGGAGGAGACACATCTTTTAAGTTCCAGTTTATTTCAGCCTATACAAAGCAGAGACCTAATCAATTCACAATTATGTATATTTTGTCCCCTTAGAAGTCACTGCCTTAAAAAAATACAGCGCGTAGGTAATGGATACACAAAGTTAAGACCTCAACCCCTGAAGCCCCGCCCACTTTCCCCCACACTCACTGTCTGAAAACCCGGTCGTCTGTTAGTCGTAAATCACAAAAATAAACCGCAAATGGAGAGGAAAGATAATACTTTGTAAACATTCAACGTTTCCCAGTCTTCAGTGTGTGCTTGTTGGGGAGTTCCCAGAGAAATAGGATTCCTCCCAGTATGCCAGTACTCCCATTGTGTTGTCTGGAGCCCTTTGTGTCGGGTACCGCGGTGCACATATCTTTACAAAGCAGAAGAACACCTGGACACAGTGCCTCAAGACACGTCCAGGGTCAGTCTTTAGGAAGACTCGGAGAGAATGTTCCCACACATTCCGATCAAGGAATATCACGCCCCTTAAAGATTCCCAATAGAGCCATCGATGTCGTTATTTTACAAGATTATATCACGTTTGGGCCATCTCTTGTAAACCATCATCTTTTCACAGACTATACAAATTAAAAAACCTTTGCATATCGAGTCAGGTTTGTAGCTGTGTTGACTCCTTATATTTTACACCATCGCCATGTCACACAAAATGTATTTTCCAGTTAGAATTGTAGGCCAAATGCCCCGTAAAGCCACTTAACATTTGAATCTGATTGCTCCAGTTTACCACTTCATTACAGCTCATCAGTTCTTAGCAAATCCAATATCAATTAAACCAAGCTGAAAATCTGCAAACCTATCTCCCGATCAGCTGATTAATGTATGTGTAATTACGTATTACAATACAGTAAAGGCAGCGCTTGCTTTGTTCAATGGCTTAGTAAAGATCCATAGTGCAATTTACTCAAGAATGCTAAAGCTGTACACCATACCACGAATTATGTAAAAAAAACAGTCCAGATATCATCTTTGCATTAGCCATAAAACAACAGTTACAACACTTTTAGTATGGTTAGCTTTGGAAGTCAATACTTGTTTTGTACTTGGATTTTATTACCTGGAGATAAACGCATGGAAATATATTGGAATGGTCAAAATGATTAGGCACACATATTTCCAACCGGGTAAGACAATATAAAGGCAAATACTTAAATAATAGTGTATTTACAGAATATGCACTGGTTTACTTGACTGATTGTTTACCAGTGTTTTAGTGTCGCTTATACAAAAAGGTCTAAAAAAAAGACAGAAGTGGCCCATGGCAAAAACAAAGCTGATCTCCATGAAGGCCACGGTCAAAAAACAACACGACTCGATGAAGTCCATTTTCCCTACATGTCATCCGCACAGTTGGCCACCAGAGGGCGCCGCGGCCGAGGAGTCTCGAGTCAAATGTTTGCAAAACAAACGGCGTTCAGTTCAGAACGTCAATAGTGACTGGAAGCAGAAAGAGCTCCTCCACTCCTTCTCCCCTATCTGGTGGACGTCTTACAATGCCACAAGACGTCACACCCCTTCCTCCGGTAACAGACACATGTCCGGGCGTAGATGGTGGGCTTCGTGGGGGTCCCCCCCCCCCCCCCCCCAGTGCTGACCGGAATGAGAAAAAACAGGTGCCCCCAACCACGTGAGCATCGTGGTGTCTAAACCCCAAAACACGGATCTGATCCCAAATGGCCTGTCTCTCCATCTTCATCCTGGCCTCGTTCTTCACGCCCCCTCTCTGACGTTTCTCGTTTCCACGGGAACGAGAGAACCCCCCTCCCCAGCCTTTGGCGTCCGACCTCCTCCCGGTGACACCAGTAGCGCGGGGCCTCCCCCTGATAAGACCCCCACTCCCCCGGGCCCCCCCCCCCCTCTCAGGGCGAGGGGGACATCATGCCGCTGAAGACGTCGATCAGGTTGTCCATGCCCCAGAGGTAGCCGTCCTCCCGGTTGCCCTCCGCCCAGGGGGTGCGGTGGTCCAGGGTCTGGGGGCTCGGCAGCGGCGCCGTCTTCCCGAAGTCGATCATCCAGACTCGCGCATTCCCCGTCGCGTCGTGGACGAACAGCAGCGAGCTGCCCACCACCTGGGGGAGACGAGGGGGAGACGAGGGGGAGACGGGGGAGTCAGAAGACTGTTGCTGGGATTGGATGAACAAGCCTCGGTTATATGTTGGGCTGGGCAAGTTAACGCATTAATTAACGCGTTAAACCCAATCTTATTTTACCGCGATTAACACAAATTCACGCATTAAACCACGCATTTTGGTGTTTAGTTCCACTTACTTTACATTCAATTCCACTTACAATCGCAGTAAGTGACAGCCTGTTTACAATTCCCAAATCTGTGGTTTTCCTATTCAAATTCAACCCACACTGAGTGAGTCAATACAACTCTAGATCACTTGTTCTAGTTTTTGCTTATTAAGTACGTTTGGTATGAATGATAAAGTGTCATTCCATTTTATAATCTCATTTAACTTCAATCGGAGTGGATTTAAAATGTAATTTTAAAAGTGTGATTAATCGCGATTTAAACTTTTAATCAGCCCTGATTGTATGTTGACACTTTACATTTACATTCAGCATACGCTTTTATCCAAAGCGACGTACGAGAAGGACATTTGTCAGAAGAAGAGAAACAACAATATATCTCCGTCGGTACAGTAAGGAAGTTCATAGAACCAAGCACTCACCATCACTAGGTTAACCCATTCCCCGTATACAACAAAGATAGCGAGGATAAGACGCTAGAAGATGCTAGGTACTATTTTTAAATGCTTCAATCAAATCACCAGTAGCTGATCGTACTCATCGTAGTGAGTGTGATTGACGGGTACAGCCTGTTTGTGGTTAACACGGTGCGGTAATCACAGGTGGATCCATAGCGATGAGGAGATAGGAACGCTATGAAAACCCATTTGGCTGAGGGGCGATGAGCACGCTGGAGCCCATCCCTCTGACGGTTTATGTGTTCTCATCTTTGAAACTATGCTCTGCAATTACATAATCAGCAACTTCTGTGGAAGGACACATTACACAACCACCGTGGGAGTGCAGGGTACTGTAAATAACAGACTTATTTTTAACCGTTTCATCTCCATGTTGTTCTTTGGCGATGCTTTTGTCCCTAAAGGATCCTTTGAGGGAGTACACTTTATGCGTTGGAAGGTTTGATGGATGCATGGATCCATGTTTCTGGAGACCAGGGTAATGTGAAGTGTTGTAGGGAGGTGGTTCACCTCGTGCGTCCTGAAGAACTCGGACGTCTCCAGCACTGAGCGCAGCTCCTGCAGTCTCTGCAGGTAGAGCTCCTGGAAGCAGAGGATAAGATGGGCCACAGAGATGGTGAATGGACTGCATTTATTCAGCGCTTTTCTAACCAGTGGCCACTCGAAGTGCTTCACAATATTGTCTAACATTCTCCCACACCTCCTCAGCCACATACCGGCCCAGAAACCAAGACCTTCTAATCACATCCCCAGTCACGGTGTCATCCCTTACTGGTCACTTCCAGTTAAAGTTTATTTTAACTGGCCAGTTAAAGTAAACTTTAACCGGATTAATTCCCTTAAAAGTTTACTTTAACTGGAAAAAAAATGCTTACGTTTCAGTTTCACCTCGGTGACTATCACACCCAAACGTACCACAGTGGCTCATCGGCTCTCGGCCGCCTCCCCCTTTCTTACATAAGCAAATTACAGATTGTAGAAATCAGGTTGCTCAACATCTCCCACATACCAGGATCTGAATGTTTCCGTCCACAAAGTCCTCCAGGGCCTGCTTCACTTTCTGCAGGTGTCTGGTGGTCTTAAAGCTGGTGTTACAGGTCCCATCCGCCTTCTGTTCAGAACACAAGCAGAGCAACGCACACGTCAACACACCAGCCAGGACAACACACACATCAACACACCAGCCAGGACAACGCACACAACAACACACCAGCCAGGACAACGCACACAACAACACACCAGCCAGGACAACACACACATCAACACACCAGCCAGAGCAACACACACGTCAACACACCAACCAGAACAACGCACACGTCAACACACCAGCCAGACCAACGCACACGTCAACACACCAGCCAGAGCAACGCACACATCAACACACCAGCCGGGACAACACACACGTCAAGACACCAGCCAGGACAACGCACACGTCAACACACCAGCCAGAGCAACGCACACATCAACACACCAGCCAGGACAACGCACACGTCAACACACCAGCCAGAGCAACGCACACATCAACACACCAGCCAGGACAACGCACACATCAACACACCAGCCAGATCAACGCACACATCAACACACCAGCCAGGACAACACACACATCAACACACCAGCCAGGACAACACACACGTCAACACACCAGCCAGGACAACGCACACGTCAACACACCAGCCAGAGCAACACACACGTCAACACACCAGCCAGAGCAACGCACACATCAACACACCAGCCAGAGCAACACACACGTCAACACACCAGCCAGGACAACACACACGTCAACACACCAGTCAGGACAACACACACGTCAACACACCAGCCAGACCAACGCACACGTCAACACACCAGCCAGACCAACGCACACGTCAACACACCCCCCCTGAGCTCCGCCGCCAACCGTACAACACATTTTTTTTATAATTCAGGAGCTGTCGTCTGATTCATTCCTTTTTGTACGAGGAAAGAATTTCGAAACGCTCTTTGTTTATGCAGACGACTCAAGAGAACTGCCAAGTTCAGTTCGGTCAGCGCAGGCGCTTCCTGTGTCGAACCACGGATAAATATTTACACACTCCCGTCGGGAAACCCCGGGAACTGTTTGTTCCATCTGGCGAACGCCAACGCGGAGACCTCCGCCGCCGGCCCCTGACCTTTATGCCTTCGATCCGGAAGCCCAGTGTGGTGGTGGAGCTGATGGTCTCCCTCCACTGCATGTAGCGGGGCTTGGTGACCCCCTGCTGGGCCCTCTCCTGCTCCGTGGGGGCCCCGGGGTCGATCTCCACCATCTTCTCGTACATGTCCTTCCTTAGGCGCGGCCGCTCGCGGGCCTTGCTCAGCTCCTCCTCCAGGTAGGTCCTGGGAGCGAGACGGCAGGGGGGGTTAACAGAGCGCGTCGACCCCGGTTCCCATGGTGGTGGGATGGCAGGGGGGGGGGGGGGGGGGGGGGGGGTCTATACGGTTACACAGAGCTATTTTGTTTCAACCCCATCCCCCTGCAATTGTCAATGATCCAATCAGGGAGATGTTTACCCAAAGGACAGAGTTTCCCGTGTTCTCATCAAGCAGATGTGACCGGTTTACCCCAGGGTCAAAGGTTAACGTCAGATAAGGCTAGGGACAGCGTTAGGGCGGCTCGACTTGTACTCGACAGTACAAGGAATAGGAAACAAAGCTTGAACGATAAACGGTCAACAACGTATGGCCTATCCCAACGTATGCCCCCCCCCCCCCCCTGCGTACCTGCTGCCCATCTTGCAGTCCATGATGGAGGGCGAGTCGAAGTCGGCCAGCAGGTCGTCCATGAGGTTGTAGTCCTGCTGGTCGCGCTGCACCACACCGTGGTACCCGGGCACGTGGGGCCGCAGCACGTCGCCCATCAGCTTCTGTAGGCACTGCTGCTCGCACGCACAGAAGCGCTTCAGCAGCCGCCCGTACTCCCCCTCCTGGAAGTTCCCTAGGAGACGAGGGAGGAGGAGTTGAAGATCGAGGAAACAAGGTTCTGGTTGGCAGGTGGCTGGTGACTGGAAGGTGGCTAGTTTGATCCCCGGCGCCTCCTAGAGTGTCCAGGTGTCCCTGAGCAAGGCACCTCACCCTGACTGCTCCCGACGAGCTGGCTGTCGCCCTACGTGGGCGACACCGTCGTTGGTGTGTGAATGCGTGTTTAAACTAGTGCTGTCAGTTAAACGCGTTATTAATGGCGTTAAGGCAAACCAATTTTAACGGTGTTATATTTTTATATTGCGATTAACGCAATTCTTTATTTTTTTTTTTCTTTGGCTCAAAACAAAGAAGAAGTAGCCTGACTGCTATGTTCAAGGCAGTATGTTTATATGTTTATCATTTAATTGCACTATAGGCTTTTTTTTTTGCATCGTCCTGTTTTGATCAGTATATGCCAATGTTGTTATCAATAAAAAAACATTTGCACAAGGCAAGCCGATGCACTTCTCCATGTTGATAAGAAAAATTAATGGGACAAAGAAATCAAGGGATATTTAGCATAGAAAAAACATTTGCGATTAATCGCGAGTTAACTATGGCATCACTGTGATTAATCGCGATTAAATATTTTAATCGCTTGACAGCACTAGTTTAAACATTTGTAAGTCGCTTTGGATAAAAGCGTCTGCTAAACATTTACATTCACATTGAGGGCGTTCAGCAGACGCTTTCATCCAAAGCAATTTACAATAAGTACATTAGTCAGGAGAAGGTGAAACAATATATCGCTGTCGGCGCAGTAAGGATGTTCATGGAGCCAAGTGCAGGTGGCAGATGTAAATGTACACATGTGTCAACAGGAAGGCAGGTGCTGGGTGGAGCTTACCTGCGTGGCCGGCCAGCTGCACCCATGGATAACGCTTCTTGAAGGACACAACGAAGGGGGACCAGTGTACCATGGTCTTGATCTTCTGCCAGGGCTTGTTCTGTGGAGCCCAGAATAAACCGTCAACTTATTAGACAGGTTTAGAAGTACGTTGGCAGATCTCCGGGAACCCTTGCTTACGCATGAGTGTGTTCAAACAAAGAGCGGAAACGAAGGGTCGCTCAGAAGCACACACCTCAGTGTAGACATTGGACAGACACCTCCCTCAGCCAGGCCAGATGCACTATGTCCGTGACCAAGCCCATTCATAAAACATTTACCCAGTCTGCCAATGTCATAAAACAGACCGCCCCCCCCTCTGCTGTCTGAAACTGTGTGTGCGTGTGCGTGTGTGTGTCACACAGGCATTTTCTGTATTGGGAAACACCCTCACATGGACGATTTGCAACAGGGATTTCGAGGCCAGAGAAGGAGCACATAACACGGTTCTCAACACGGGGAACGCTGGGAGCCCGAACAGTGAAGGAGAGGGTCTGGGTTCAAGTTCCGGGCGATAAGGCCAAAGGCCGGTGAGAGGACAGAGAACAGAGAGATGTTATCGAGGACACAACAGCGAGCCACATGAAGTCAATGTTATGGTATTCCGGCGCAGATGGTAATCTCTGCGTAACTGTCGACGATTAAACATTTACTAACGTAGTCCACTGACCCTCGCCGCTCCCTTCCCCCGTGTGTGCGTATCCCCGTGTGGGCGTGTGTGTGTCCCCGTGTGAGTGCTTGTCCTCGCCGTTCTCCTCGCATGCCTTCCCTCCGCGGCACAAACCGGATCTGGACACGTTTGACAAAAGCTTCAGACAGGGTTTGGAAGGTACAAATGTTAGCGTTATAATAACTGCTTGTGAGCCACAACTGTGACATACAACCACTAAGTGTCTACTAGTGTCAGTGTAGTGGTGTTAGTTGTGTCTGCCGCTAAGTATCTACTACTAGTGGCTACTAGTATCATTGTACTAGTGTGAGTAGTGTCTACCACTAAGCAGCCATTGCTGTCAGAGTAGTAGTGTGAGTAGTGTCTACCACTAAGCAGCCATTGCTGTCAGAGTAGTAGTGTGAGTAGTGTCTACCACTTAAGCAGCCATTTCTGTCAGAGTAGTAGTGTGAGTAGTGTCTACCACTAAGTGTCTAAGGCTGTCAGTGTACCAGGGTTAGTAGTGTCTGCCACTAAGTGTCTTCGGCCATTGGCTTTTAGGGGGAGTGACTTGTCTCCTTAGGGAAAATCAGAGGTATTATCCTTTGCTAAAAGATCTTCATACTGAATGGTCTCCAACCCTACTTTAACATGTTTTTTGGGCCGACATTTCTCATTCCATCCATATGCAGTGCAACAACAGCGCAATCTTGCGTAATAAGAAAATACAAACATTGCATATTGGTGCATGTCCAGCCCACTCCATATCGAGTGGGCTGGACATGCGACCACATCATCCGTCCTACGATAAGAGTTATCGAACCACTAATGTGTGCGTGAACCGGAAAGCACGTCACTATTTTTTTTATGACGGTAACAGAATATCAGTGATCGAAAAATATCATATATATGAATGAATATATATATATGAGAGAGAGAGAGAGAGCGGGAGAGAGCGAGAGAGAGTGAGCGAGAGCCTGCATGGACTGATCCCTCAATCTGATAATCAGATTACCCTGAACCACTAAAAACACAACATCTCAAAGAACAGGAAACTTTGGATGGCACTACGATAACCGGCAGCATCAAACGCCTAGATCCGCTTCAAGTTCTTGTAGAATATTAAATATGGCCTTTGTTTGTGTGAAAGTAAATTTGATGATTAATGATGACTCACACTTGGCACAAAAAAATTGAACATCCAACAGGTCACACCTGAGATTGGATCAGTCCGGAATGTTCCATTACGCTTCAGATGACAGAGGACTGATTACACAAGACACTTGGCAAAGCCCGGCCATTGCCGTAAAGCTTGTAGTCACAATAGATAATAAATGACACTTAACAATACAAGTGTTGTTGGTTTTTTGTCTTCGCCGTACCCAAGTCGTGACAACAATTAACCTGCTTATTAAACAGTTGACTTGGGGTCAACGGCTTTATGGCCAACATCACATCCCGGCAGTCTGGTAGATTGAGCACGACAACCAAGCTATGACCTCGCCTGTTTACATTTACATTCAGGGCCTTTATCAGACGCTTCGCTTATCCAAAGAGACTCACAATAAGCACATTTTTCAGAAGAAAGAGAAACAATATATCGCTGTCGGTACAGTGAGGATCTTTGTGTAGAAGGTGAGCAGCTTCCCCGACTAGGTTTACACATGCATTGCATTGGGTTGAAGCGTTGATGTGTTGATGCGTTTCCACTCTGTGGTACCGCGGCAAGCTTTACGCAACCAGTCGTACTCTGGACCACCTCATATCAAAGGTAAATGGAATGCATTTTTCAGTGCGCTTTTCTAAGCAGTGGCCATACAAAGCGCTTTACAATACTGCCCAACAGTCACCCATTCATGCACACACATTCACCCACCGACGGCGGTGTCAGCCACGCAGGGCGACAGCCACGCAGGGCGACAGCCACGCAGGGCGACAGCCAGCTCGTCAGGAGCAGTCAGGGTGTGGCGTCTCGCTCGGGGACACTTGACACTCAGATAGGAGGTGCCAAGGATCGACCTAGCAACCTCCGGTGACAGCTAACCTCCAGCTAACCTGTTTTACTTCCTGAGCCACATGCCGCCACATAGTGTAGTATAGTATGCAATTAAATGAAACGTCCTAACCCCCGATTGGTGCGTTGAGGATCCAGTGGACGTCTCGTTTCCTGCCCCCCCCCCCCCCCCTCTCCAGCAGCATTTAGTTTCCAGCCGTGGAATGCTGCTCGTTTTTCTTCATAGGAAGAAGAGCCACTTCACAGACCACTGAAGGGCTCACTTCTGAGAGAGGTGTCCCGGCGTCCGTTGTTTTACGGCCCCAAAAGGTTTGTCTCAGTAACACCACCAACATACCAACCGATACTCCCCAACCCCTGATCACCCAACTGTACTCCAAAAGGACCTGGCGGATAGGAGCCACCATTCAACAGTTTTCCTCTCGGTCATTTTTTCTACATCTGCCTATTGAAACCGTAATAATGCTGTGAGGCAGAGCGTGGAAAGCACGGTCAACAGCGGCGCGTTCTGCCTTCCTCACCTGACAGATGGAGGAGGGGGGGGGGGGGGGGGCGAGAACTGCTGAGGCAGACAAGGTGAGAGGACACCCCCCCCCCAGCACTGGGTCACCCCAACCAACACCTTCACCTCCCACCTGGTCACTGAGCTGCCAAACCAAGGTGACCTCTATGACAGCGGAAGGTGTCCACTAAGCGAACCCTCACCTCGTACCCTTGCCCTGACGTCCCCCCACCCTCTATATTTACCAGTGCTTCCCCCCCGCCCGTCCCTCCCGCCAGTGCCATCTCCCTGGATCCCGGGTCTCTTGGGTGCAGCTCAAACTGGCCTGCTTTGTTTATCTCAATTTACCCCTGGATTTGACCTGTCCTCCACGGCCACCCTCTCTGCGTGTCCTGCAGCGTGCTCCCCCCCCCCCCCCCACCCGCCGCAATCCAGCCTATCCTGAGCTTCAGCCCTGTGCGGAGCCACAGGCGTGTGAGGGGGGGGGGGGGGGAAACAACTTACAAATACTGTAGTAGCTCTCCCTACCGCCCCTCCTCACAGGCTACTGGACAAGGTTTCCACGGCAACACCACCGAGGTGTGCGTCTGCGTTTGTGCGCGCGTGTTCGGGTGCGAGTGCAACGTGAACCTTCTCACCCTGGAGGGAACCTGTCAGACGGCCACTGTCCCTCTTCAGGAACGCCCTGGGGGCTCGGAGGCGGGTACATGTGTAGAGCAGAGGCCTGTTTTCACAAGTTGAATACAGAGAAACCACTTCCCTCCCTCCCCCCCCCCCCCCCCCGTTCCACCGTACCTCCTGCCTCCTGCAGCCAGACCACACAGCCACCACCAGTGTTTACATGTGCATCGTAAGTGTGAGGACATCTTGTGCGCGTGTGCATGCTCACACTGTGTTCACACAAGCATGCGTAAGAGGCTGTGGGAGTTTGCATACTGAACGCCAATGAATACAAGTTTACAAATTGTGGGGGATAAGATGAATTCTCTTGCCTTGTGTCAAACTCTCCGTGTGGGCTCACGTTTCGTCAAAGAGTCACTGTGCGCTTTTGCGCGAGTGTGTTTGGGCTCTCCCTCATCTCGGCTTATCTTCATTTCCCCCCCCTTGTTTTCTGTTCCACTGTCTCAAGGTATTCCAGGGGAAAAGATTAGACTTAGAGAGAGTGTGAGTGACTGAGGGAGGGAGTGAGTGTTTGTGACCCAGGCCAGGAGTAACTTCACAAGTAGGTGCAATGAGGGCCCACAAAATCCCCATTGTTGTGTGAAGTGTGAAAAGTAGACACTGGTCTACGATCCGTCAGGCAACGCTCGCACGCCACGAGCAAGAGCAAATACTGTCACCGAGAGAAAGAATGAAGAAAAAAAAAAAGCACCATATATGGCAAAACGTGTTGCCTAGCAACGGCTCTGCCTTCAGCCCAATTTTCCATGACACACGTTCAACACAGAAGGCATGCTAGATGGCATCTGAGTGATTAGCCTGTGCGTGCGTGCGAGTGCGTGAGTGTGTGTGAGTGTGTGTGTGTCTCTCTGCGTGTCTGCTCAGGTATCTGCTCGCATCACTAAGCACACAGCAGAGTGTAACAGGTTTGGCGGAACACTGGTCATGCAGACGCTGAACAAAGTCAGCACAACAGACACGCCCTCCTCGCCCTCCCAGAGACCTCACTGTAGACAGACTTAGAGGACAGCTCACCAGCACTGGGGGCGTGAGTCAGCCGCCAGTTCAGCTCCCATCAAAAACATCGCTCTCGTCGCGACCGTGACCAATCCTTCCTCATTCTTCAGATTTGTGCAATTTTTTGAGGACGGAAATGATGCTTTACATAGTTTCCTATGACATCAACGTGAAATAATAGCAAAGACGTGCGTTTCACCAAACGTTATGACACTCAGGAAGAGCTGACTGTATGTTCCCTTTACTGTTACAATGAGTTCAGAGGTCTCGCTTCCTTCAGCTTTGGCACACGTTACATAAGAAAAACACAAACACCAAGTATGAGTCTATTGTAGTCACCAGTGCCGCCGTTTCCACGAGAAGACCGGGGGAGTCCGGCACGAAGGCCAGCATCTTCACGCACATCTAGAGGACCGTGGAGAGTCTGCGGATGGCCTGCCTGTTCACCACCTAGTACGCAGAGCCCCACAGAGCCCTGGCAGTCAAGAGGACATCTGTCAGCAGGGGTGCCTGCAGGAGGTCACCAGCCTCAACATGGGCCGCTGCCCCCCACCCGGCACGCAGGCTGGTCACCTCGTTACCGTCTGACCCTCGAGACAGGAGCAGGACTGACTGCACCACCAGACCTCCAGACAATCTCTGGACCTCCAGACAGACCTGCAGACAGTCTCTAGACCTCCAGACAGACCTACAGACAGTCTCTGGACCTCCAGACAGACCTCGAGACAGTCTCTTGACCTCCAGACAGACCTGCAGACAGTCTCTAGACCTCCAGACAGACCTGCAGACAGTCTCTGGACCTCCAGACAGACCTGCAGACAGACCTGCAGACAGTCTCTGGACCTCCAGACAGACCTACAGACAGTCTCTGAACCTCCAGACAGACCTGCAGACAGTCTCTAGACCTCCAGACAGACCTACAGACAGTCTCTAGACCTCCAGACAGACCTACAGACAGTCTCTGGACCTACAGACAGTCTCTGGACCTCCAGACAGACCTACAGACAGTCTCTGGACCTCCAGACAGACCTACAGACAAACCTACAGACCGTCTCTACCGCCAGGCTCCTCAAATCATTAACCGAACTATCCACATATCTATCCAAATACATGTGTCACACAAATAATTCCTAATTTCAACATATTTACAGGTTTGTTTTGTATGCGTCATTCTAATATTTGTATTGTTTTATCTTTATGACTAGTGCTCAAACTTTGGATCACCGTTTGTTCTGGTGTTAACCTACACATGATTAGTAAAGCTTAGCTGAAGCAGGATGGACCAAAACAAGCCTGACACTGTATTCTTAGTCCTGAGTCCTTGTTCAAAGAGATGTGATCATTCAGCTTTAACTATCTACATACTGACTGAGCAATGGAAACTAATGTAGACATTAAGATAACGATGATTATCATATCACTAGCGGCTCGCTTATATCACACAGAACTAAAGTTGAATCAGTTGAATATCTTGAAGGCCACCCATTCCATTATCCTTGCTGTTTTTATCCTTTCCCAACTCTGCATTCTTCAAAAGATAGTTCCAGCGTAAGTGACCTCTGACCTTGAAAGCAACCTGCGTTGTCAAAAGACTATTTATAGTGAAGACATCCTGTTTTCAGGATAGGCACCAGTCATTCCTAGCGTGTCCGTTTGAATACTTAAAGCCCTCCGGTCCATGGAAAAGAACACAGCTTCCTATTAGGCAGACCTGGAAAACAATCATCTTTTCTGTAGGACTTCACACGGGGCCACCCTTTAGTGAAACAAGTCAAACCACCGAGTCTGAAAGTGAATAATGCAAGACAATCGACATCTACCCGAGGCTTAATGCCCCATGCACTGATTGATCACAGAGAAGGGAGGTGAAGACCGTAGAAAGTAGAGTGGCAGGTAAACCAGTATAGGACACTCACACACGTCCCGTCGTCCGGGCTGCCCATCGAATTGCACAGGCCTGGAGAGAGACTGGACTCGATGTCACTGGCGGTGAAGTCATCTTCTGATTCTTCGAACGACGAGGCTGACGACAGGCAGACGGAAGAACTGTTGGACAGCTTCCGAGGGGAGCGGATGAGCGCCGGGGACCCCCCGCAGCCGCTGTCCGAGCAGGGCGACTCCTCGTCCGGCTGTAGCTCGTAGCCCGAACCGCCGAGCCCCAGCCCGGTGTAGGAGGGTGGGGAGCCCTGCGACCGGCTGGGACTGGGCTCCCTGGTGATGATCAGCTTAGGAATAGTACCGGGGAAACTTTGGCCTCGTCCCGAGGGACTCTGAAGGTAATCCGAGTCTTTCCGTGGAGCGGATTTAACCGCACACGGGGTGATTTGGTCGTTAGCGGGCATAGTCTGACAAGGAACGGAACAGAAGTTAGTTTTGGTCATGGTGTCGGGCGTGTGATCGCTCGTTCGGGCCGAAGGTTCGGCCGAAAACGAGCCGAGCCCAGCCGAGGTCCGCTCCCTGCCCGAGACGAGCACCGAGGCTCGGTTTAGATATGAGCCAGAGACTGCCCCGGCCTCGGAGGTATCAGGACCCTGGATGTGGTTTCCCAGTGGCTTACTTTCCATGGCCTTCGGAGGGGGGTTGGAGTCATGGTCCGTCCTATTGTTTCTGGGTTCCCCACACCGCTGGTCCCTGACTCGTAGATCAAGACCGAGAGAATCGGCTCCCCTCAACACGTCCTGGGCTACACGCACATTGTTCACACCGTCCTGGGTATCCTCCACACCCGAGGCCGTATGCTTCGTTCCGATCCCCGACACGCAACACTCATCCTCCGGTAACTTTTCCTTCTCGTGGTTTCGATGATTCTCCGAACCGCGTATGAAAGCTACTCGGTCCTCCTGGCACCTAGAGCCGACCTGCTGGTTCTCTAAACGCGCGATGTTGTTCTCCGATTGAGAGTCGATGAGATCCTCCAGTCGCTCAGCACCAGGTTCAGACCTGCGGACTCGACACCGCGGGGCTGGCTCTGCTGCTTCACCCGGAGCGGCGGCGGGGTGGTGCGGGCAGGAGCGCGTTTGTCCCATACTGTTCGCCGTAGTAGTGGAGCGCGTTTGTCCCATCCTGCTCTACGTAGTAGTGGAGAGCGTTTGTCCCATGTTTCTGGCCGTAGTAGCGGAGCCAAGGACGCACCCTCCAAATCACTGAGGAAGGACCCACATACTGAGGAAGGAACCAAACACTGAGGAAGGAACCACACACTGAGGAAGGAACCACACTATAGTCACTCTGTGACTAAAGTATGAAGAGCCTTAAATGACCGCACCCATTCCCTTCACTGATCAATAGTCACTGATCAATATTCCCATCAGTGCTGCTGCTGCTGCTTCACCACCATCTACTGTTCCCTTTAATGCAGCAAATGTCCCACAACAACACGCCAAACGGTCAAATACTAGAATATTAATATAAAAATCGTCTATCGGCTCATCACTTTATCTTGATATCCATACAATTGAGCCCTGAAGTAGACCAATAATGTTTAAATAAAACAACACGAAGCAGTATTATATTGCCCTCTTGTGTACTGAAACACACTTTTCAGTTGAAGACGTCTTGCCACAGGTGTCCTAGGAAACTGCGAGAAACATCACGGAAAGAGGAAATAATGACTACAGAACAGACTTGTTAGGTTTGTTGTGGCACTAAATAAACGACCACCATACCCAGTGCATGATGACTAATGTGTTCATCAGTAGCATGACAGGCGCATTGATACAAACGTTCCGGAGACTGGCAGGCATGATGGAATATACATATTGATCTACAGTAAGACAGGTGCTTTAAACTTGCTGTCAGAGCGGAGGGCTGGAGACCACAGACGCGACAGGAAGGACAACAATGGAAAGAGTCACTCCCGTGCAGGTGCACTCAATCACACGCACCACCATGGTGCGATACGACCAATGAAGGGAATGGGTGGGACTAATTAATGCACCCAATCATGCAATGACTTCACAATCCACCCATCCCATGACGCTCCCTCATCAAGCACATTCCTACCCTGGAGTGAAGTTAAGTAACCATTAAAGTAGCTTGGGAACACTTTCTGCGTATAGTCGGTTCCACTGATTAAACATCACATCATATTCAGATGCATTGAATTGGAGGTTTACCTACCATACAGCGCGTGAGTCCTCTGTGTCCTACCTCTGTCTGGATCCCATAGATCAGCAGCCGGAGCGGGTCGGGACGTCCCAATTGTGTGTGGTTGAGTGGGAGGAAGCACTTATGAACCATTATTACATCAGGCTGTATCTGGCTTCAATCTGATCAATAGAGCTAGGCATTAGATAGCAAGTTCACACTCATCACCAAACAGTGAGGATACATCGTGGATTGGGCGTTTCTTGTGTTTTTACTTGCATAGACTTTGAAAGACTAGGCCTACTCGGCGAACATGCTATGACTCACTAGTTGATTCATCTAATTGTATTTAATTGATGCATTTAGTTGAAGCCATCGATAGGTATACATTAACTTATTATACATGAAAAATAAGCCCTTAACGATGTGTTCTATGCAACACTTGATATAAAGGAAAACATCTTTTTATTACTTCTCACATTTAGTTAACATTGGTTAACAGTTTGTTTATTGCTCGATATCTATCGGTCTAATATTTATCCTAAATTATTATTACATTTTAATAATCATGTAGGATGGAATGTTCGCTTTTCGCTTTCCGTAGACCCGGAAGCGTTGTAGGGTTTTGGTCCGGCGTGACTTTGAACGGTCTGACATCCAGAGCAGGGGGCTGCGATCGAGGAACGACCACCGAGCCTCACACCGTCATCATGAGGGTCCTCACAGCCGGACTCAGCCTGGGGAGGAGACACCTTCTGGCACCAGGAACCGTCACTCTCAAGAACGTAAGATCATCTCACAGAACGGTTATCCCTCATCATAACGCTCCGTGTGTTGTCACTTACATCATCATCATCATCATCATCATCATCATCATCATCAACACATAATCACAACGACACCTGATCTAACCGAGAACTGGGCTTCACTACAGGTCCTAATAATCTGAAGGGTCCTGATGAATAAACATTGAATTGAATTGAATAATCTAACCGTGAACTGGGCTTTACTACAGGTCCTAATAAACAGTTGTCGAAGCTGCTCCTCTGGCTTCGTTCCGAACGAGAGGATCCGAAACATCGGGATCTCTGCTCACATCGACTCGGGGAAGACCACTCTTACCGAGCGTGTCCTGTACTACACCGGCAGGATAGCGGAGATCCATGAGGTGAACGCCAGCGACTACTCCACTGTTTCATTCATTCATTCATTCATCAAGATGCAAGGACCTCCGACAGAGCATGCCGGAATATTAAACTTCCTGACTGCAGTCATAAACATGATTGGTAAGCTGTTTCCGTCCTCCCCATGCGTTTAACGTGACCCATGGTGTGTCGTCTCCTGGGGAGGGGTGTAGGTGAAGGGGAAGGATGGCGTCGGGGCGACCATGGACTCCATGGAGCTGGAGCGACAGAGAGGCATCACCATCCAGTCGGCCGCGACCTACACCATGTGGAAGGACCACAACATCAACATCATCGACACACCAGGTAGGGCTGGACGGGGAGCAGGGTGGTAGTGACACAGTACAACTCACAGCCAAAAGGCGCTGGGTTTGATCCCCAATGACTGAAACCTACCTTCAAGCAGTCCTGAGCAAGGCACCTGCTCGTTAATGCCACGTCTCTGAACGCCCCGTTGCTTTGGATACGCCGTAAACAAACCCAAAGTCAAACGGCGCAAACGCTCGCGTGTGTGTACCGGTGGGGCAGATCTGTGCTGGATTGATGAGCGACGTTTCCTTCAGTCCACTGGGTAGGCTGGTCGACCGATCTGTCCAGCTCACATCTAGGTGGACACGCCCACTAGTGATGTCATATGGGGCCGATTCTTGAAACGGCTTGTAAAGCTAATCATCACACTCACACCTGGCGGTATAATATGTCCCCTTTAAGACATTTATTTTTCGCAAAACCTTTTGCTCCCCCTCTTAGATGTTTTAAACCCCTTTTCATTTAAATTTTTTAATTTTAAACAACTCCGCTTTTAACCTGTAGCCCTTTGAGTTCTTCGGATGAGAAGGGCACTATGTATTATTCTTATTACTGACATGCCCCCCCGCGCCCCCCAGGCCACGTGGACTTCACCATTGAGGTGGAGCGCGCCCTGCGCGTGCTGGACGGGGCGGTGCTGGTGCTCTGTGCGGTGGGCGGGGTCCAGTGCCAGACGATGACGGTGAACCGGCAGATGAAGCGCTACAACGTGCCCTTCCTCACATTCATCAACAAGCTGGACCGCATGGGGGCCAACCCCTACCGGGCCCTGCAGCAGATGAGGTAGAGGGGGGGGGGGGGGTCAGCCGGAGGGACACTGGAACATCTACTGTTGCAATCCCTCGTGAGATGGATGCGACCCATACAGTACAGCCCTACAGCCACACTGAGACTCTAGGGCCCAGCAACTCAAATATGTTAAAGCTCTTTTCAAGAGTTTAGAAACGTTGGATTTAAAGTGAATTTAGTTGTGTTTCTCTTCACTGTATTGTGTTGGTAATCGGTAAATGGATTTGCATTTATGCAGCGCTTTTCTCACCAGTGGCCACTCAAAGAGCCTTACAATTATTGCCTCACATTCACCCATTCATACACACATTCACACGCCGACGGCGGAGTCAGCCACGCAGGGCGACAGCCAGCTCGTCGGGAGCAGTCAGGGTGAGACGTGTGGCTCAGAGACACCTCGACACTCAGCTAGGAGGAGCCGGGGATCGAACCAGCAAGATAACCTGGTCCAGCTCCTGACTCGCGTTCGTTGGTTAACGCATTGCTTTTCTTTCCATCTGATGCTCAGAACCAAACTCCAGCACAACGCGGCCTTCCTGAACATCCCCATGGGCCTGGAGGGCAACATCAAGGGCATCATCGACCTGGTCGAGGAGCGCAGCATGTACTTTGAAGGACCCTTCGGGTACGGGATTCTATTCAATACAACGTCCTAACAAACGCTTCTTCGCAGTTTTTAGATACACTCATGCTTTTCGTATATTTTTCCCGTTGTAAAGCGATCGTGTTCCTTTCTCCGGTTCAGTCAGGACATCCGATTGGACGAGATCCCGGCGGAGTACCGCGCCGAGGCTGTCGACCGCAGGCAGGAGCTGGTGGAGTGCGTGGCCAACGTGGACGACACCCTGGGGGAGATGTTCCTGGAGGAGAGGGTCCCCACCATCCTGGACCTGAAGGTGAGGGCCCCACTCTGCCCCCCTGGGTCTGTTCACCGGCATCGAGCTGCTAGATGACGGTGAACAGGCTTCATGTCCCAGACCCAGGGGACCAGAGCTCGAGGGGATCCAGAACCAGCTCGATCCTATCCGGTTCTGGATCCCCTCCAGCTCTCGGCCTCTGTTCAGGCTCCACTCAGGAAGAGATGGATTGAGTTAGAGGTTACCTACCATGCAGCGCTTCTTCAGTCTGGCTCCCATTACCCCGGGTTGGTCGGGACGTCCTGCTATCGGTCACTCAGCGTGCGTGGTGGAGAGACAGGAAGCACTTATGAACCATTATTGCATCAGGGTTCCTGCGGCTGCAGTCTGATCAATAGAGCTAGGCACCGGGAAGAGAGTTCACACTCCTTACCGAACGGTGAAGGACCGCCTCACGGATTGGGACGTTTCTGGTGCTTGGGACTCACCTGCTCAACCTGAAGGGATCTACTAGTCGATTGATTTAACCTTACGGTCCTTCCGCCTCCTGGGATCGAGATAATTGAGTTAGATAGCTATCGATGTACATTAACTTCCTATAATAAGTTCTGGGCGATTAATCGAATTTTGATCACGATTTCGATTTTAGCGTCAAACGATCACAAAATTAACATAATCAAGGTTTTCGTTATTTCTTTTTTTATAAATGTTTTATAGAAAGGGCAGAACAGCTGGATACGTATGTGTTTATCATTTTAGATTGAAGCATTTTATTTTTGACCATTTTGCGCATTTTCTTTTTAAGGCGGAACTTCAAAGTTCTCAGTTACAAAAAAATAATTCGGAGAGACACGCTGACCAAATGCAACATGTTTTCAAACTCAAAAATAATCGTTTGAATAATCGTGATTTCAATGTTGACCAAAACAATCGTGATGATGATTCTTCCCATAGTCGAGCCCCCCTAGTACATGTCCATCTGACTGTATTCTGAGTTGTAGTCACCCTATGTGTGGTGGTGTCCCCCCCCGTCCCCCCCCCAGGCTGCGGTCCGGCGGGCCACAGTGCAGCGGCTCTTTAGCCCCGTGTTGGTGGGCACGGCCCTGAAGAACAAGGGCGTCCAGCCGCTACTGGACGCGGCACTGGACTACCTGCCCAACCCCACCGAGGTCAACAACTACGCCCTCCTGAACGACGAGTGGGTGCCACCCGGGGGCTCCGTGTAGCGCTTCAGTGGAGAGGGACTAGTCTCTCTCTCTCACTCACTCACTCTCTCTCTCTCTCTCTCACTCTCACTCTCACACACACACACACACACACACACACACACACACACACACACACACACACACACAATCACAATCAAGTATTTTCTGTGAGAGATGTTTGGGGTTGATAGTTTTTGACTAAGTGGTCGGTGTGTTTGGAGGGAATTGTCGTGTTGTTCTGCTCTCATGTTGTTGGTGTGTTTTGATAACTTAGGGACTCCAATGAAAGCACCAAGTTTCTGATGGACCCGGCGAGAGACGGCTTAAAGTCCTTCGTTGGGCTGGCCTTCAAGCTAGAGGTACACACACTTAAACACACACACACCAAGCTGGGAACGACAAACCACCAACATGCAATCAATCAGTACTATTTCATCCTCTAAGAAAAATAAGACTTTGTACAAGCTTTAATTAAGAGAGGGGCTGTGAACTCGGCAGCCATGGAGGAGAACACATCGTTAACTTTCAAAGGGACGGGGAGACGCTGGGCAGATGGGTCAGTGGAGTCGGCCCCGTGTCCGGGCGCGGGTGAATGAACTCCGGGGCGAGGGGACTGACCTCTGCTCCCCCCCCTCCCTCCCTCCCTCCAGGCCGGGCGCTTCGGTCAGCTGACGTACGTGCGCGTGTACCAGGGCTGTCTGAAGAAGTCTGAGTACATCTACAACACCCGCACCGGGAAGAAGGTCCGGGTGCAGAGACTGGTCCGTCTCCATGCCGACCAGCTGATGGTGAGGAGAGGAACCATCCAACAAACTGACCCGGTGTCAGAACCATGGGGTCACATGAGGGTTGATCACAGAATGTGAAGAATAAAATAAGATTCATGAAGGCCATGAACCAACCACTGAAACATAAATTATTTTTACTCAGCCCTCATTGATCCTCACATTCTCCCCGAGGGTGTTCCCGGGATAACTTCCCGCTCTGTTTCAGGACGTGGAGGAGGTGTTTGCAGGGGACATCTGTGCTCTGTTTGGGATCGACTGTGCCAGCGGAGATACCTTCTCCACCAAGACGTCCTCCAACCTCTCCATGGTGGGTCATCTGGAGATCTAGAGATCTAGCCTTCCACAATATGACTCTACGTTTACATTTAGCAGACGCTTTTATCCAAAGCGACTTAAGATACATTTGTCAGAAGAAAGAGAAACATTATTATATCACTGTCGGTACAGTAAGGATGTTCATAAAACCAAGTGCCAAGCTCTAACAATCGCTAGGTTTACCCATTCCCCGTATACAACAGAGACAGCTACACAAGTACTATTTTTAAGTGCAAAGACGTAGAACATACAATAAGTGTGTACATTAAGTGCCAGGACGTACCAACGTATAATAAATGCATAAGAGGGCTGTGGGTGGGGGGTGTAAGGGGAGAGGCTCATTGCACCAACAACGTTCAAACACACGATGTTCCCGCAGGAGTCCATCCACATCCCCGAGGCGGTCATCTCCATGTCCATGAAGCCCGCAAACAAGGTAAGTCAGTCCACGTGCGAACACACCGGGACCCCGTCCCCTTCTGTGGCCCTCGTCGTCTCCAGAGTCCGGACTCTTCTTTACGTTGTCCTGTTGGTCCACAGAACGACTCGGACAAGTTCTCCAAAGGCATCAACCGCTTCACGCGAGAAGACCCCACCTTCAGGGTGCACTACGACACCGAGAGCAAGGAGACCATCATCTCTGGGATGGGCGAGCTGCACCTGGAGATCTACTCCCAGGTCGGCTCACAGCCTCCGTTCCCGTCACCGCCATTCCCAGTGTTCCGTGAAATCGCTCCGTACCGTCTGCAGAACAAGCAGTATCTATTTCCATATAGTGGAAATGAGGGGGGGGGGGGGGGGGGGGGGGGGGCTGTATTGCTATCTACTACCGTTAGTATTGTTCTGTTTTCAAACCCGTCATCTCTACATGATTGACTTCAGTTTCCAGCTCCATATTCTTTAAACGCTATAGGGATATTGTTTTGTAAGCACGTTTATTCACCCGATTTATTTGTAGGCATATTTCAAATACAGATCTTCAGGCTGTTTATCCTGATCCAGAACATCTTCTGTACTAATGTTTGAGGAAAAGCAACCCTATAACCTGACTGTGCCCTCTTCCTCTTCCTCTCCAGAGGATGGAGCGGGAGTACAACTGCGCCTGTGTGATGGGGAAACCCAAGGTGGCCTTCAGAGAGACCGTCACCAACTCCGTACCGTAAGCCCACCTACCAACACGACACATACCCAGAACCACAAACACACCACAGAGAGCCTCTGAATCGACGTCTTTATTTATTGGAAAAGTAGCACGATGTAGAATGTTATGTCACGACTATTTCTGGTACACGTCCCACACGGCCGGTGTGAGTCTTCAGGTCTTTGCCGAGACCAAGTGCGTTATATCGGTAGCGAACCTCAACAGGAAGGGCTGGTGCCCCCGAGCCTGTGAGATCTCAGTACACGCGTGCAGCGGGAGGCTGTGCCGTGGGGCGGCGACGGAGGCTGGCTGCTAGTGCTCCTGAGGAGGCTCACAGTGATGGCATTTCGGCAGCAGCTCCATCTGGGAGGCCTTCACGCCCTCTTGTGGAGACCACGAGGCCAGCAGCTTCCAGTGGATGATCTCCTGCAGCGGACGGGAGAGATGTTAGCCCGGCGGTAGTAGGGGGCCATAAGTCAGGCGTCCCAGTGAGAGCTGACGGGGGTCAGGTTTACTGGGCGGTTCACTGCGCCACATCGTAAACGTCCGGAGGTTACCTGAGACACCATCTCATGCAGCAGAACATCGTAGTTGAACCTCAGCTGGTTGTTCTCCGTCGCCTGTTGGTCCAGAGAGGAGGGAAACATGTTGGTCGACCGTGAGAAAGGAATTTGATCTCACTGCAGGGCATGAAACGATTGTAGAATGACGTCATGGCATTATCTGCCATTTTGAGTTCTCCCGTCTTCATAACACCACCAGTCTAATGCCGCTTTTCCACTGCATGGTACCAGCTCGACACGACTCGACTCAGCTCGCCTTTTTTGCGTTTCCACCGCGAAAACATGGTATCTGGTACCTGAAGTGGCTGCTTTTTCTAGTACCGCCTCGCTCTAGGTTCCAAGCGGCTGAGCCAATGCTAAAAGGTGACGTCGGCAGACGGCCGGCCACTGATTGGCCAGAGAGTGTGACGAAGTCACGAGAGCGACATGGCAACCATGCTGGTAACAGCCATAGCAGCGCCGCAGCCAACATATTCCACTTCTTCAACATGCCAGCTAATAATACGAACACGAATACCATCGCATCGATGTTCTCCATTGTTGTTATGTGGGTTCTGTCCATGTGTGGGTTACGTAGGTGTTGTTTGCGTCGCATACAAAAATACGTCACGGCCCTTTCGCGCAGCCGACCCCGCCCACGTCCCGGAGGTACTATTTGCGGTGGAAAAGGACCCGCGCTGCTACCGTGTCGAGTCGTGTCGAGTCGTGTCGTGTCGAGTCGAGCTACATGTGCGGTGGAAAAGCGGCATTAGAAGACCAAACATCCCTGAAAGATTGGCCTTTAATTTAGAGTCCTCCTTGGGTTAATTTGGGCCTTACTGGGGGGGGGGGGGGGGGGGGGGGGGGGGGTCAGTTGGGGGGCTCACCAGTTGCGTGACGCTGACCACCTGAGCCATGTTGTACAGTGTGTTCTCGCTGGACTCTTTCAGCATGACGAAGCTGGAGGCCACGCCCCCCAGGTGCCAGAAGGGCTCCATGCCCGGGGCGACGTGGCCGTAGCTGTCTGTGGGTCACAGGTCACAAGGGTCAGTGGTCACATGACCCGTGACATCAGTCATTATGTATTCATAGAACAGTCCGAGGTTATGGATTCTGGACTGAAGCAAACTAATATATATTTGGAATATCGTTAAAGCTCTGTCTGAGAGGTGTGTATTATATAAGGATGATCGTGATACAGAATCAATTTACAAAGTCAAAATAAGGCCTTTGTTTCAGTGTTTGGCACACGTTATATCTATCTCTATATATCACTCTATCAATCTATCTATATCTCTGTCTATCCATCTATATCTATACATCTATCTATCTCTATATCATCTCTATGTCATCATACACAGATGGAACGATGGTACAATACCTGGCAGGTTATGTCCCGACAACAGATTCTGACTCGTGTTGTACTGGTTGTACAAGGCCTCCTCTTGAGCCTGGGTGTTGATTTCTGATTTGCCCTCATACGAAGTGGTGACCTGGGGGGGGCCCCCAGCAGGGCCCCCGGGGAACACCACCTCCGCCGTGCACGTCTCTTTGGTCTAGAAGACAAACACAAGGCCGGGTTGTAGAGGGATGACAACTGAGGGACTTTCAAAACGGTTCTGATGGTCCACTGCCTCTATTCACACACGGCAACAGTGCTGCTGTAGATACTGTAATACACTCCTACAGTGGTACCCAGTATTGAACTGTTCCTTAGAGAAGGTTTGGGAGCAGGTAAAGGTGGTATATAATAACAAGTCATCGACAAGGCCAAATTAAACTGTCTGATGCCCAGACTCCAGGATCGTTATTATTAGTAAGGGAAGAACATTGAGTTTGATTCAAAGACATTGCACCGTAGATCATTTCAAACATAACGCTGACTACTGGCCTATTCCCCAGTGTGTTTCCATTGCAACACTCGTGGAGACCATGAATCACAGGGTCTTACGCCGCTGATTTGGTCCTGCAGGGTGACCTCCAGGCTGTACTTCCTCCCCGAATCCCCCAGCGCCTGCAACACAAAACCAGGCGTTACTAATGCTGTGGTAACAGTGTCCCCAACCTGCCCCCCCCCCCCCTCCCCTGTGAATAAAGATCTGTGTTAAGTCGTTGTTCCGATATTGCCTGAAATGCAGTATTGGGTATCAGCAAGTCAATGAGCCGATCCGATGCATCACATGACAACGTGTGGTGTCACGCCGTGGTCTTTAACGGTCGGTATTGGAAACACGCCACCACCGACCTACGTGTGTTTGAGCTACCAAGCCAGAAAAACATTGAAGCGCATGCTTCACTACAAGAATACAAATGTATCTAGGAACACTTGCTGTTAGTAGTGACAATGCCCGAGGGTGTATCGGTAGATACTCGGTGTCGGCCGATACTCAAGGTCAGAAATCAGAATCGGTATCGGGAAGGACAAAATGGTTTCGGAACATCTCTAGTTTTAATCCCTGCCCACCTCTGGACCTGGTTCAGAAGAGCCAGGTTAAACCACCTCTGGTGTTGGGTTAGACCCTGCCTACCTCTGGTGTCGGGTTAGACCCTACCTACCTCTGGTGTCGGGTTAGACCCTACCTACCTCGGCGGTGGCTTTGTGGACTTGTCTCAGCGCCCCCCACCAGTAGGGGGAGCCGTAGCGGGTGTTGAGGTGGTGCAGGACCACCTGGGCCGCCCTCCTAGCCGGGTAGTGGTTTGGGTTCAGCTCTCCGGTCAACATCACGTCCACGTCTAGAGACACCTGCTGCTGCTGCTGCTGCTGCTGCTGTTTTGGGGGGGGACGGGGGGGGAGGGGTGCAAAGGAGGAAGGGGATAATGGAAAGGATCGGTCAGGACCTAGGAGCCGGCATTGGCAGGCGGAGAGAGTGAGGCAGAGTGAGGGGAATGGGGGAAGGAGGAGAGGTTTCCTGGAGGGACTTTGACCGCGGGGTGTGTCCTGGGAGGCTGGTAGTTCTGGTCTAACGTTGGACAGGGAGTGGTCTCCGTGGGCGGAGACACTAAGAGAAGAATGCGTTGACTAGACAGAACAAACATACAGTAGTGTTAGTAGAGTAGAGCAGCTTGCCTATAGATGAGGTGGGGACACTGTTTCTCATGCCCTGCACGAGAAAGACCACTTCCTGCTTGGGTCGTTGTCTTCAGGGACTGCCCCCTTTTCTTTTAAAGAGACAGGCTTCTGCAAATCGTACAGGTTGCATATCAGACGTTCTACTGCAATCATTCTCTGTACCCTCTTCCTTTAGACTTATGAAGAAACACCCTTAAAATAAACGCCCATAGCTTATCATCCACATACCATATTCATTAACTGATTTTGTTTAACCAATTCCCTCAGAATCAGCTCCAAACTGGATCTAGTCTGACCCTGATGAACTAGATCAAACTTGATCTAGTCTGACCCTGATGAACTAGATCAAACTGGATCTAGTGTGAGTCTGCCTGATGAACTAGATCTAGTCTGACTCTTTACCTGACAAACTAGATCAAACTGGATCTAGTCTGACTCTGCCTGATACTAGATCAAACTGGATCTAGTCTGACTCTCTGCCTGATGAACTAGATCAAACTGGTTCTCCCCGCGGTCCCACCGCTGAGCGTTCCTCCGTGTGTCTCCAGGTTCGACTTCACCCATAAGAAGCAGTCCGGGGGCTCGGGGCAGTACGGGAAGGTGATCGGGGTCCTGGAGCCACTGGACGCAGAGGCCTCCACCAAGGTGGAGTTTGAGGACCAGACCGTGGGGACCAACGTCCCCAAGCAGTTTGTCCCCGCCGTGGAGAAGGTACGTGGGAGGGACAGCTCAGAGGTTTTGAGGAGTCCAGCGGAGGAGGCATCTGGACCTTCTGGTTACAGCACCTTCTGAGGTGTCGAACTGGTTCTTATCCTAGCTGCCTTTGTTGTATATGGGGAATGGGTTAACTAGCGATTCTATGACCATCCTTACTGTACCAAGAGCGATATATTGTTGTCTCTTTCTTCGGACAAATGTACTTATTGTAAGTCGCTTTGGATAAAAGCGTCTGCTAAATGCCCCAGATGTAATTGTTATTCTAATTCTGGCTCTGCTTTGGGTGGTAGACTAGCAGGAAAAACCTAATAAACCCGGTAAACTTTGTAGACCCGTAGAACTGCAGCGCTTCATAGACCGAACACAACTCCAAATAGTTAACGTGATCATAATCGGTCCTCTTGAGAAGTTAAGGCCCGATGGAGACGAGGAATACCAGACTAAGTCATGATTCCAAATGGGAGCCAGACTTCATTAGGACCTCGACCGTAGGAGCCAATCACGGGCCAGACGTTGGGTGAGCCCTGACATGATTGGACGGTGAGCCGTGTGTTCACCAGGGCCCTCCTCTCTGTCCTCAGGGCTTCAGGGAGGCCTGCGAGAAGGGGCCCCTGAGCGGACACAAGATCTCGGGGGTCCGCTTCGTCCTGGAGGACGGGGCCAACCACATGGTGGACTCCAACGAGATCTCCTTCATCCGCGCCGGCGAGGGCGCGCTCAAGCAAGGTGGGGCCGCCGATCTGGTCTCGGCCTCCTCATTGGCTCGTTGTCTTCAGGCCCGGTGGTCCAGGGGTTAGGGTGGTTAGACTCCCAGAACCAGTATTGCCAGATTGGACCAGATTGGACGGGAAATCTGGCAACACTGCCCAGACCCTCCTGGAAGGTTCCTGGCAGGGTTCTGGGACTTCCAGAACCCTTTCTGGTCCTCCTTGTGCAGGACGTCTCACCCCACTTCCTGCTCAATAACGGATTCTGAACAAACTAAAACACCCAGTCTGTTTTGGATCAAAGTGTCTGCTGCTCAACGACTTTCTGTTGATGGTAAACGGTGTGATGGTGGGAGGTTTGCTTGCTCATTTATCCTCTCTCCCCCCCCCCCCCCCCCGTGGCGTCTCAGCCATGGAGAAGGCCAACACGGCCATCCTGGAGCCCATCATGTCGGTGGAGATCGTGGCCCCTGAGGAGTTCCAGGGGCAGGTCATCGCCGGGGTCAACCGTCGCCACGGCGTCATCACCGGGCAGGACGGCGCCGAGGGATACTTCACGCTGTACGCCGACGTGAGTGATCTGACGCACGGACGGACGAGCTTCACATCGTGGTAGCTCAGGGGGTAGAGCGGGTTGGGCTGGTAACCGGAAGGTTGCCGGTTCGATCCCCGGCTCCTCCTAGCGGAGTGCGGAGGAGTCCCTGAGCGAGACGCCTCACCCTCACTGCTCCCGACCAGATGGCTGTCGCCCTGCGTGGCTGACTCCGCCGTCGGTGTGTGGATGTGTGAATGAATGGTCCCTTTGGATAAAAGCGTCTGCTAAATCCCCTAAATATTACTCAGCCTTCCATGGTATGTACACCACTTTGGGTATTTATTAACTCCCCTTTCCCACCTCAGGTTCCTCTCAACGACATGTTCGGCTACGCCACAGAGCTGCGATCCTGCACAGAGGTACGGAACCCCTTTCACTAAACGGTCTCCTTATTGGAACCCCTTTCACTAAACGGTCTCCTTATTGGAACCCCTTTCACTAAACGGTCTCCTTATTGGAACCTCTTTCACCAAACGGTCTCCTTATTGGAATCTCTTTCACTAAACGGTCTCCTTATTGGAACCTCTTTCACTAAACGGTCTCCTTATTGGAACCTCTTTCACTAAACGGTCTCCTTATTGGAACCTCTTTCACTGAACAGCCTCCTCCGAGCTTCAGCGTGGGGGGATCCCGTCATTCGGTTGCGTAAACGCTCGTACTGGCGTTCCGACAGCCAATGTGTTTTGTTGTGCCCCTCCAGGGGAAAGGAGAGTACACCATGGACTACAACCGATACCAGCCCTGCCTGCCGGCCACGCAGGAGGAGCTGGTGCATAAATACCTGGAGAGCACGGGCCAGCTCCCCGTCAAGAAGAAGACGTGGAAGAACTGAGCGGGAGCTCTACTGCGTGGTTACTAGACACCGGACTCTGACACCACCTGTCCCACCCCCCCTTAACCAACCCACCCTCCCCTTAACCAACCCACCCTCCCTTAACCAACCCACCCTCCCCTTAACCAACCCGCCCCTCCCTTTCTTCTGCTCCCCCACGGCCTTGACTCGGATGAGTCACTCACATTGTACATATTTCATCAGTTACTTTGTCGCTCTCCTCCCTCCTGTTTTTCTTTGCAGCAGAGCGGTTGGTTAGTTAACGGTTAGTTACCTGGTCTGGCGTCCGACGGGACGGTGGACGTGAATATTTGAAGCCGAGCGTCTGATCGGACCGTGCAGCGGCAGGTTGTGTACTATGTACAGAATGTTCTTAAGAAGGAGTGGATACCAAAATAAAACCTTTTACGTCGTCCCCCTCAGTGTCGGTTTGTACAACTTTATCCGTTTAGAGATTAGATACGATTTAACAGCATCTATCAAACGCATCGTCGGTAACGCATTCAAATACCTAACAACAAAACGACTGTGTAACCCCTCCGTACGAAGGCTCTCTTACCTCCGTGTTGATGGGTATGCTGATGTTCTGGTCGGCCCCCGAGTCCACCCTTACTGGTTCAGACGGTACTGGTACTGGTGCTACTGGTTCTGCCGCCGCTGGTTCAGGCGGTGCTGGTGCTACTGGTTCAAGCGGTACTGGTTCTAGTATTACTGGTGGTAGCGTGACGGTCGCCAGAGGAGCCCCCCGGACAGCAGACAGCAGAACAACGACCCGCAGGACCCTCATGAGGGCAGGAGACATGGCGGCCGTGGAGGAGGAGAGTGAGGCTGCTGCTCGGTGTGGAGTTATACAAGAGGAGGGGCGGGGGCGGAGGGGGTGGTGGGGGAGAGGCTGTCCAGATCCTGCTGTCCTCCTGGCACAGAGACTAAAGCTATCTAAACAAACGGCTCCTCTCACTCGAACGGGAGTCGAGTTCACGCTGATAGTGCGAACGTTTTCTGCAAAGGGAAAAACAAGTTTGAAACTTTTCCACTGCGGCTGTGACAGACGGGAAGTGAGGAACACAGACTGTAGGGCTCGTGGCCTGCGACGGCCCTGGGAGAACACACGACTGGAGCACTTGTTTTTAGTGGAATTTTAAGGTTTTGGTAACTTTTCTCCAAACCAAACCCTGGAGAGATGTGTGAGGCAATTCTTAAAAAAGAAAAAAATCTCTGTAGACACGTGACCTAGCTTGAGCTTGAGGCTACAATAACTGTGGGGGATGCCTGGTTTCATCAGCCTCTCCTGGCCGAGTCTGATTGGACTCCTGGGCACACCTGTTGCTCATTGAGTCATCAGTGTGCACAGGTTAGACCGGCGCGGCCACCCCCACACAGGTTAGACCGGCCACCCCCACACAGGTTAGACCGGCCACCCCCCCCCCCCCCCCCTACACACACTCTCAGGGAGAGATCTCCTGCGTGGGAACAGGAAGCACCTGACCGTGGATCGTGATCGACAAACCTTCACATTAAGGCCACGTTTATACGTAGCAGGGTATTTATAGAAACAAATATTTCCCCCCCTCCGTTTTCAAAAATAACATTGTAGCCTAGCAGAGGCGAGATGTTTGCATGTCATGAATATTCATAATAAGAGCCAAAATCTATCTATCAATGTAAGCACCAACAGAGGATCATGGGCATCAGGGCTCCGTTTTCCGATAACGATGCTCGTACGATCATTCTCACGATGGATCTTGCAAGCCATCGTAAATTTCTTTGGAGCGCTTCGAACGCGCGTTCACTGCACTCACGACGTTCGTAGGATTGTAACCGTCTACTGACACGGTGCTGAAATGGGCTCCGTAGGAGGGGGCGACGCAGGAATGATGCAGGAAAATGGGGTTAAAAAGCGTTAAAATATCTCCCCATCAAGGCCATCAACAGAATAGCCTACGAAAAGATTTGACTGCAATAATATTAAAACACAATTGATTAGGCCTAGGCTGACATACATTAGTCCTTATCCTGAACGCACTACATTTTTTTCAAGGCATTTTCCCCCCTGAAATAATTACAAAAATAGCTTGTGTGACAACTACTATGTGATTCCGCATAAGGTTTCATTGATTGGCGCGAAATTTAGAATCTATGATGTAAAAACAAAAAATGCAACATTCCATTAATTCAGTAGCATTCAAACTCAGATTCTGGGCATTGAAACCCGGCTATTGCTGACCCGATAAGGAGAGCTTGGTCTAGATCCTGCCCATATTGTTGGGCAGGATGGTGTATAGGCCTTTTTACACTGCCAAGCCGGACACCCGCATGCAAGAATGAGCTCACGTCTGAGTAAAGGCTACAAACGAAATTAACTATTTACAAGTGCAAAAACTTCAACTTATTGTTCATTTTGCTGAGCACTTGTTTTTTATCCCGACAAAAGCCTCATTAGGAAAGTTCCTCTGCGTCGATCGTAGGCCTACCATCTTTCAAGGTATTTTTTAATGTGACTACATAACCTCTCATGATCAGCAGCTCGCGGATTTCACTTACACCGAAACAGCCTGCCCTGTCCATCATATCCCTTCTTTTCCGGGTAGGCTATACTAGGTTATTAACTTATCCTGGAAATGATAGTATATTAAACAAATCCCAGCACCACACCAAAAGGAGGCAGCAAATCAGAGCTAAACATATCTGCTCATTTCCACATGGCAAGAGAGCAACACAAAACAGGTTTAAAATATTTGGATGTTTTAATTTCTTTAAATCAAGCAGGTTACATTTCATTCGTTTTTACACAATCTGATATTGAGGCATTTGCAAATATGCTCATAAATTACTTGATTTGTAATCCCAAAGAATGAGGTGGTTAATGATCAATATTGGGATCAACAGTGATGGCATTACGTCTGCAGGCAGAAAAAGAAAAGTTCCCATTAAGGTCTCATGTGAAACACCACAGGTCTGAAATACTCAGGAACACATGAAAATGGCACAAAAATGAATTTCACTCTCCAACCTTTTGCTAAAGAGACGTTGACAGGCCCACAGAGAGCCTGGAGCTCACGGGACAACATTCACACACATTCTGCTTCATGAAGAGGTCAGATTATCGTCAGACCATAGACATTACATGCAAGGACACTGAACATTTGGCCGGATTACACATAGAAATGCAATACAAAACAAAATGGGTAAAGATAAAGCATGTTTATTGATGCGGCAAACAAAAGGTTCAAATATCCTCCAAAGCACTTCAAGCCCTCAAAGAATGAAACTCAAAACGCAGATGAGGTAAAAGAAGAAACTTCTAAATTAAAGTGGAGCGACCCAGGGACAAGTCTGGTTTGGGTTAAAGATTATGGATGGTTAACTTTGTGTAACATGTTTGGACAAGCAAGTTTAGGTTTTAGGCAAGCGAGTTTAGCCAAGCGAGTACAGGCAAGCGAATCAAGCCAAGCGAGTTTAGGTTTTATGCAAGCGAGTTTAGGTTTTATGCAAGCGAGTACCGACAAGCGAGTCAAGCTAAGCGAGTTTAGGTTTTATGCAAGCGAGTTCAGGCAAGCGAGTTTAGGCAAGCGAGTTCCGGTATTAGGGAAGCGACGCGAGTTTAGCCAAGCGAGTTCAGGTTTTATGCAAGCGAGTTTAGGTTTTATGCAAGCGAGTTTAGGCAAGCGAGTTTAGGCAAGCGAGTTCAGGTATTAGGGAAGCGACGCGAGTTTAGCCAAGCAAGTTCAGGTTTTATGCAAGCGAGTTTAGGTTTTATGCAAGCGAGTTTAGACAAGGGAGTTTAGGCAAGCAAGTTCAGGTATTAGGGAAGCGACGCGAGTTTAGCCAAGCCAGTTCAGGTTTTATGCAAGCGAGTTTAGGTTTTATGCAAGCGAGTTTAGACAAGCGAGTTTAGGTAAGGGAGTCAAGTTACTTTAAGCCTCACTTTATTTGCGGTTAAAATGCGGCATTAGGTTTAGAAAGAAGGTTAAGATCCAGGCTCAGGTTTGCTTCCAGCCTCGTCCCTCTAGTCGCGCCCTATAAAGAGGGTTCCCAGCTACCGTGTTAAAATACAACAGCTGGGATTACAGATATGGAGTACAGAAATAAATGACAGATTGATTCAAACATTCTTCCCCCAAAATGTGGTGCAACATAAAATGGAGAAAATAATTACTTTCTCTCCATTGAAACCCAGTCATATCTTACGATCTCACGAGGTCCCGCCGTAAGGGGCGGACTTACGAGCTCTATAGAGTGTGCACTGTGTGTGGATGTTGGGTGTGGATTAATGTGCTGGTGTAGCCATCCAGGGATCCTCAGGGTTTATGGGAGTAGGACACACTGGTGTAGTTCAGTACTGTGAAGTAAATTGATGCAAAAAGTAGAATCAGTGTCAAGGGCAATCAAATGTCTCTAAATGCAGGAACAGCCCCATCTGGTCTCAATCAGCATTTGATTTCATAGACTTAAATTACGAAAAAAACAGCATTTATTTACAGTCCTAGTGCTGGAGAACCAGGTTTCAAAAAAATTCAATACGAGCCTCCAGATGCATTGGAGTTACTGCATTTAATTAACTTTAATTTAATTAAGAGCACACTAGTCAGTGGAGATGTTCACAGAAAAGACTTGTCTTCAGACCTTTATAAAGATCAGGAGGGATTATATAATTGACGTTTGGCGCGTTAGGTCTGTTCCAGGAGGAAGTAAATATTTACCAGCGTTGGGTCTCTGCACCGTGACACCCAGCTGCCGCACATCTGGTCTCCCTTTAAGTCGCCTGAAGGAGAGGTCAACATTATTGAACCTAAGGGGAATGGGTCACAAGAAAAGGTAAGGATAAATCAAAGCTAAACATAGAAAGGATGAAAACAAGCATTGTCCAACATGGGGTTCGGCGATATTTTGATGTAAAAACATTTAGGTGTACGATCCAACCATCAAAAACAGGCTCTTCTTATCATGTTTCCAATGTACCCCGAGTTACTACGCCCTCATCAGCCTCCAGGTGGCAGACTTGATTTTGTCAGTAGAAAGAGCAAAATAGTCATCCAGCTTGATTACAGCAATAGTAGAGGAGGGAGTCAAAAGAATGCGTTTGAGCACCTTCAGCCATTGGCTCTTGTTCAAGGACCTCCCGCTGATTGGATGAAGTCAGATCTTATTCTCTAGAAAGTTTTATACAGAAGCACCTAGTATCAAAGCAACATACCCGCAAAACAAAACTAACCTTGTTGAATAAATGAAAATGTCTTCAAGATGGTCAATCCAGTATCTTACCGGTTCCACATGGAGTCTCTAGTCGGCTGCACTGCGGGCCTTAGGTCCGTCCTCTGCTCCGGGACGAGGTCTTGAGTATAAAGAACCAGTCAGTCATCAAGCTGCTTGGTGTCTTCAAAGAGGTGGAGGTTTGACCGCCTGCACCTTGAGGACGCTGTGGATACGGTTTGGGACCATTTATCAGCGGATCTGAACTGCAGAACTTTAATCACATCAGCTGTAGATTTATGTACCTTCTCCGGAAAGATGAGTGGTCGTCAGCCCCTGAGCAGTGATCTCCATCCCAGTGACTCCTTCAATCCTGCTGGAGCAAACACTCAGTTACCATTTGGAGATAACCCAGCTACCCTAGTGTACTCACTACTAAGTGATACAACCCGGTTCAGTGTTTCCCCCAGACAATGTCTTAGTCAAGGTGGGGGGGGTCTTCCGTGAGGGTTTCAGTTCCATTTCATTCAAAATACTTTATGGCACGACTATTGTTTTGAACAGTACAATTATTATTTATCTATATTTTTTGTACTTGAGGAAAGTATGTTTTCTTTCCCTACGAGTTTTGCACTTTGTTATTGCATAATAATTTTTTTATATATAATTTTTCTACATTGGTAGTCAAGGCGGGCCCCTACTGTTAAGACGGCCTTAACCACAGTGCTGGGGGAAACACTGCGGTTACTCGAGTTAAACATTAGAGTTTAGTCCCCACATGGCGATACCACCAGTTCATGGCTGCGCTCTTTGATCTTCTCGTTGATCAGATTGACCTGGAGGAAGAGCTTACCTTCCATGGATGAGGAGCTGGTTGGTCTAATCACGAGCCGCCTCCGGACCTCCACCGCCGGATCCCCCAACCGTCCTCCACCGCCGGGACCGTCTCCTCCAGGACCTCCACCGCCGGGACCGTCTCCTCCAGGACCACCACCGCCGGGACCGTCTCCTCCAGGACCTCCACCGGGCCAACCGCCTGGACCTCCACCGCCGGGACCGTCTCCTCCAGGACTCCACCGCCGGGACCGTCTCCTCCAGGACCTCCACCGGGCCAACCGCCTGGACCTCCAGCGCCGGGACCGTCTCCTCCAGGACCTCCACCGCCGGGACCGTCTCCTCCAGGACCTCCACCGGGCCGACCGCCTGGACCTCCGCAACGTCGCCTCATTTCTTCTGAAACGTGACACACGTTCTATTTGCACCCCGGACATTCCTCCCCGTTCATGATGCACTGGAGAAGAGTTTAGCTTAACTGGATGAGGAGCCGCCGCCGTCGGGCCCTCCAGGACGCCGCCGCCGCCGGGCCCTCCAGGACGCCGCCGCCGCCGGGCCCTCCAGGCCGCCACCGGGCCCTCCAGGACGCCGCCGCCGGGCCCTCCAGGACGCCCTTCTGAAATATGAGACACAAGTTCCAGTTGCACACTGGAACAGCTCTCCTTTCCACATGGATGCACTGAAGATGAGTTTAACTTTACTGGATGAGGAGCCGCCACCTGGCCCTCCATGCCGCCCCTTCCAGGTTGGACGCCTCCAGGACCTCCAGGCCACCGCCGCCTCCAGGCTGGCCTCTGCCTCCAGGACCTGCGCCTCAGTCCTTCTGAAAGGCGAATGACACGTTCCATTTGCACACTGCACATTTCTCCCCGTACATGATGCAGATAATCAACTCCTCTGCTTTAGCTCCCACAGATCTCACTGATGCCCTACTGTGCAGTCTTGAGTGAGGTATTATTAACCCAACAGCCAGCCACACACCTAGCCTACATCCTGGAGCTGGTCCTAGTGGCTGAGAACGCATCTGACAAAGGTTTAATTCTAAACAATTCACCAAGCCTAGAAAAAAGGGCAGCTGTGCAGTTCCGTGTCTCACCGTTCTGCATCCGTTGGGCTGCAAGGCTCCCGGCCTTCCCTCCGCCTGCAGCGAGCGCCTCCAGACGACCGCCACGGACCTCACGGCGAGCACCTCCAGACGACCGCCACGGACCTCACGGCGAGCGCCTCCAGACGACCGCCACGGACCTCCAGACGACCGCCATGGACCTCACGGCGAGCGCCTCCAGACGACGCCACGGACCTCACGGCGAGCGCCTCCAGACGACCGCCACGGACCTCACGGCGAGCACCTCCAGACGACCGCCACGGACCTCCAGACGACGCCACGGACCTCCAGAAGACCGCCTCCATCACCTCTACTGAAACAAGACAAAATCTATTTAAACACTGGAGATTTTTTTCCTCCTCGCTCACTCAGATGTCAGTAGCTTATCTTCTCCCATTCTGTGCGTTCTTGAGAAGTATCATTTCCTATAAACTCCCAAACCCAGCCACACATCTAATCTTCATAAGGACACTAGTCCTAGTGGCTGAGAACGCTTGGCTAACAAGCCAAGCACAACCAATGACTGAATTCCAGTTTTATTCTGAACCGTTTGACCACGCCAAGGAGTTTATAGGATGTGCAGTTCCACGGCTCACCCGTCTGTTCCTGTAGGACTGAACGGCTCCTGGCCACCATCCACCTGCAGCTCCCAGCTCCAGACCCGCTCTGTTGAAGCCTCTGGGAGTACAATCCGCTCCTGAACAAAAACAACTGTTCATAAATCATTTGGTACTCTGCAATCCTTGGAAATATTATGAAGCATGAGCTCGAATAGGAAATGTTCAAATCCTGTATAATGATTAATTGTTGTACAAATGTGTATAGTTCTATTGATTACTTTTTTACTTCTATAAAACATTTAATGAATAGTGGGAAACTACACAAGAAAAGTAAATGAATGCGGTTTTAACGCGGTTATATTAGTAAAGCAAGTCTTACCCAACGAGTCAATAAATGGTGACCACATTTTATCATTATTAACTATTTAGTGCTTCACTAAATTCCTATAGCAAGTGGAAACGTTACTCTCCTTCATTGGTTCATGTTCCTCGATATCTTCCAATGGACTCGTTGTGAAATCCTTCTGGATCCTCTGCGTTGAAGTGCGTTGTTCAATTTCCAAGGGGCGTGTCTAAAGGGCGCGATCTAAAATGGGTCGATGCTATAGGGCTTGGGTGTCGTGACGTAATTACTTTGCGTGGCCGCCATGTTAATAATACATTTAATTTAAAGGCGCCTTTCAAGACACCCAAGGTCACCGGGTCATCATGTTGATGGCCTCCTTTACCGCTACCTGCCGCTACTCCGACTACTAACTTCATATGGATCCAAATTATTAATAATGCTGATGTTGTCACCATACCGGTCCCTGGCATCTCTATTTAATGTGTCCCGGTAAATTCCAGATCCTTTTCGGGATTTTAACATATTTTTTCTAGCTATTCTTTCTCAACTCTACTGCTACTTCTCTTCGTTCAACAACGTTATGTCAGAGTTATGTTAACGTTCGCATAGCCATCAACATGGCATCAACACGTCCCACAATGCAACGCGGATCCCGCGCCCTATTGATAGGCCTCGACTAACCATAGCATTGGAACGGGTGATGCAGAAATACATATTCCTCAAAATCTTAGTAGCCGTTCTTTTAGTGAGCATATACAGTCTTTAGTTCACTCACTAACTTCCATCTTTGTTGTTGAAACACCTCTACATGTTGCGTATATCCAACCTCACATTAGATAGCCTGAAGGGTTGCTATTGGTCAGTCTATTTCGTACCGGGCAGAAAACGTTATATAACGGAGGGGCGCCTGACCGCATCTTTGAAGAGCAAATTATATACGAGGTCCGTCTAGTTCCGAAGCTATTGGTGAAATACGCAAAACGAATATTGAAATGTTAATTTTGGCATTTAATTTGCATCTACATTTTGCCAGTGAAGGAGTTTAGGTTTGCCAATCCGAGGTCTAACAGGCAGTAAACATGTTCATTAAAATACAAATGCAAAGTGCACAGAACATACGCGAATAAAAACCGCACCACCAGCGGTCAACAGCAGCAGCAGCAAGTGTATTGAAAGTAGAAAAGTAGTAAAGAGAAGAATAGAATTGGGAGAGTGGTGTGCAAGTCAGACGCCGCATCTAACCCAGGACCACCTTGCAGATCACAAGCAGCTAACCTTCTTCCAGACCAACCAAACACACATCAACAGGCCCCCAGTCAGTAGGGTCAGTCAGACAGGTTTCCACAGAAGGGCTCAGTTATGGGTTGAGCAAAAGCAGACCCCTTTCTTCCTTCCACAAGTTTCCATCCTGGATGTTTCAAGTTATCCGTGGATTCCTGAGGGCAGTGAAGTATCTGCAGAAGGTGACGTCCAGGTCCAGCGTTCTGCCGCATTGACCACGAGATCTTTAACCGAGTGGGACCGCCTCGGTTTGTAGTAGGCCTACAACAGTTTGTGTTCAACAGCGTGGAGGCCCTCGTTTCCATCAGAGTTGATGCAGTTCTTCCATGCTGCTTCCACAGTGAGCAGAGGACACTTCCCAGTGTGGTGGTCGGTGCTGTAGCGGTCCGCAGCGTTAGTCAGTCGATCCCATAGATAAACCACTCAACACAAACTACCACTTCCATCAGCAAATCCACATTAACCTCCAGCGGTAAAACATGTACAATAGAGGGGCGAGAACACGACAGGAGGAGATGGGGAGAGTGTACCATGTGCAGTGCTCATGAAGGAAGTACCCCGCGTTACTCACTGCGTGGGTCCCGGTGGCGAGGGGGTCCACGTCGGTGGCCACGATGTCCGGATTGTTCAGCCCACGCAATCCAACGCAAAAAAAACCGATTAACAACCGTCACGGTGGGGGCGCTTTATGAGGAGAGGCGGGGGAGACGCAGCTGAAATCAATTAGGAACTAGTGACCTCCAGAAGAACGTGATTGGTTGTGAGCGAGAAGCTCGAGACGAGAGACGGCAAAGGCCTGCGTATTGGACCGTGGTAAAGTTAGTTTTATATTGGAGGTTGGATATTCGACACATTCGAAAAATCTATTTAGCACTTGCTTTGATGGACGAATTTGTGTCAAACCAACTTAGATTTGTTAATACAAGGCCTACCTATGTAAAACAAAGCTTATTTCTTAAAAAAAAAACATTTGATTTTTATAAAAAAATGTAATGTTAAAAAAGGCTATAAATCTATTATGCGGCTTGACCTTTTGACCTACATATATCAAAACACATCTGGTGAACTCAGCTAACTGCCCCACACATAACACAAAACTTATTTTCTCAAAACACCTACCCTTTGATTTTATATATATTTTTTACTCAGAAAATGCTATAAATCTATTATGCGGCTTGGTTAGAGCATAAGTTCAGGCACTGACTGATATGACCATATCAACCGGTGTGCTGACTACTTGTACAAAAGGAACCATTAGATTTTACTGTATAGATTTAGAGAAAATGCCATTTGAAAAACGTACACATGCATATTCTCGCCTTTGCAAAATTGCATTATGTCAGCACTTTGAAGTGGGCTATAGACCGAATTTCACATAAGTTCAGGCACTGACTGATATGACCATACTAACTGTTGTACTGACTACTTGTACACAAGGGACCATTTGATTTTACTGTATAGATTTAGAGAAAATGTCATTTGAAAAACGTACACATGCATATTCTCGCCTTTGCAAATTTGCATTATGCCAGCACTTTGAAGTGGGCTATAGACCGAACTTCACATAAGTTCAGGCACTGACTGATATGACCATACTCACTGTTGTATCCACTACTTGTACACAAGGAACCATGTGATTTTACAGAATAGATTTTGAGAAAATGTCATTTGAAAAACGTACACATGCATATTCTCGCCTTAGCAAATTGCATTATGTCAGCACTTTGAGGTGAGCTATAGACCGAATTTCACATACGTTCAGGCACTGACTTATACTTACTGTTGTACTGACTACTTGTACACAAGGAACAATGTGATTTTACTGTATAGATTTGGAGAAAATGTCATTTGAAAAACGTACACATGCATATTCTCGCCTTTGCAAATTTGCATTATGTCAGCAATTTGAAGTGGGCTATAGACCGAATGTCACATAAGTTCAGGCACTGACTGATATGACCATACTAACTGTTGTACTGACTACTTGACCACAAGGAACCATTAGATTTTACTGTATAGATTTGGAGAAAATGTCATTTGAAAAACGTACACATGCATATTCTGCTGGCCAATGGAGTCGAAGGTCCGCACTGGCGGCCAACTTGCCACAGTCAGCTGTTCACCCATAACACCGTGTTGACTTGGTAGTGGTACATGTACTTTTTAAATAACCATAACCACCTTGCTACATTTTCAAATGGTTTGTTTTGTTATAAACGTCAGACATGTAGTTACGGCACTGCATACATGATGCTGATGAATAATTATGTTAGATTCTAAAAAAATTGAAATGTTCTAAAATAGGTACAATATTATAACCACGTTAATAAGGTTTGTAAGAAACCAAACCGTTGGGAAAACGGTTGAAAATGTAGCAAGTTATGGTTATTTATAAAGTACATACAGTACCACTACCAACACAATGTTACGGGTGAGCAGCTGACTGGCAAGATTTCCGCAAGTGCGGACATTCTAGACGCCGCCGTAAGACAGCTAGTGTTCTATATGTCTACACACGTGGGTGAAGGGTTTTATTTTGAAAACGTTGCGAGATACCACCCAAAGGCTGTTTAGAGTAAAGGCGCACGAAGATTTTGTGTGACGGCTGGCTTAACCGCGGATGAACGAATGGCGGCTCACTTGACCGCAGTCCTAAAACCCTGTTTCTACCCGTTGACACGACAACACGTAACCGTCGTTTTCAGCAATCTCCACTTTGGCCGGAGTTTTTAGAAATGATCGTTTTCTGAGACAAAAACGGCGTTTTCGTGTAAATGAGAGGCCAAACCGTGTGAAAATATCTGCGTTTTCCCTTCGTGTAAACGGGGCCTAAACCGGTCCTCCAACACCTACCAGTCACCTAGGTGGAGTGTAGAGTAAGGGTGGAGATGGTTGGTGTAACCTGTCACTGATACTCTAGAGTCCAATCAGACTCGGCCCGGTGAGGCTGCTCAAACCAGCCGTCATCCACACACACTCCCACAGAACATTAATTCATACATCCAAGCAAAACAACTAGAGGCGACTTTAATTGCACTTAATCTTTATCTTCAATCTTCATCCTTATCTTTGCAATAAACAAGGTAACGTTCCCAGACAACCCCAGAATGATTTGTTCCTCAGATATAGAGAACATGGAACGTAGATGAAAACCCTCAACACCCTGAACTCAAACACTTCACGTTCTGTCTCTCACACACTCGGCACAATATATTATTATGTTTAGTTTGGTTTAAAATGCACATTTCCCGTCACAGTCAGAACAATAGAAACAGTACGAGTCCATTTGTCGATGTACACCGAGGGAACCCCGCTGCGGATCTACCCAACACTGAGGGGGTCTCAGGGGCTGATCATGGTCCCACGTCACGCAACGCAACTTACGCAAGGACCACGCAGATGCTTCGCCGCCGTCAATTCTGGTTCTGTGTCGGGTTTTAGTGAGCCAACCAATCACAGCCCTTGCTGCCGCGTCGCCACGACGGAAGGTTACGATTTATGGGAGGCGCACGTCCGGCCCTTGTGGTGGACGCAAGGAGGGTCCGCAAGGACGTAACGGGTCCGTAGCCCCCTTGCGTTGCGTGAACGTGGGACCATGACCATCCCTTTGGCGTCTGCTCAGCGCTGCGTTAGCATCGTTAGCACACGGTGCACATCCCGCTCCTCTTGTCCTTCTTCCTGAGGGCCAACGTCCTGCCGCCGGCCGCGACGCCGCCGTCGCCATGACGCCCGCGGCTCTGTCCGGGGCGGGGGGCGGCGAGCGGGCCGTGGGGCCGCCCGGCGTCCGGCGGGCCGGGGCGCGGCGCCGCCCAGCGGCCCGGGAGGTGGTCGATGAGCTCGTACAGCGTGAAGAGGCAGAAGGAGATCTCGTCGTAGGCCGTCCGCGTGCCGCTCTCGAAGAGGCAGGCGAAGGCCATGGCGGGGGGGGCCGCGGGGGAGGGGGGCCCCGGGGAGGGGGCCAGCTCCAGGTAGGCCAGGTCCGAGTAGGCGCTGGGGCCCTCGTAGATGACCCAGGGGCCCGCCCAGCTGTCGGGGTCCCGGGGGAAGGGGCTGAGGTACACCCCCAGGTCCCTGCGGGCGTCGGGCCAGGTGGGGTGGGAGTACACCACCCAGGTGGGGGGCAGGAAGTTCCCGGGGGACTGGCCGGGCTCCCCTGTGGCGTTGAGGGGGGGCGGGGCCTGTGTGGCGTTGGGGGGCGGGGCCTGTGTGGCGTGGGGGGGCGGGGCCTGTGTGGCGTGGGGTGCAGCAGACGCAGACCGGCTGCGGTCCGCTGCTGGACGGGGGGGCGGGCCGAGGGGGGAGGGGCCGAGGCCGGCGCCGCCGGCGGGCGACGCGGGGCGGGGTCCGGGTTCGGGACGTCCCGGGGGTCCGTCCGCGTCTCCGCCCGGTCGCAACGAGCAGGACGTCCAGTGTCGGGACCGGGACGGGCGCGGAGGGGGGGCGGGGCTCCCGCCGGGGGGCCGGCAGAGGTGGACGGGGGCGGGGAACCCCACGACGCTGCCGTGGCAACCGTTGCGCGGCTCCACCAGCCGCGGCACCAGCTGGCCGGGCTGGAAGGCGGCGCCGCGGTCCAGGCTGAGCGCCTGCACGCGGCAGCCCAGCGGGCTGCGGGCGTTGCAGTACAGCAGGCTGCCGCCGTCCTCGGCGTCCACCGACACCACCTGGCACTCCACGCTGTCGGGGCCCGGCACCGCCTCCCCCAGGCGCCACGAGCTGCCGTGCGTGTCGCTATGGAAACAGAAGGAGCGCGGCGTGGTCTGGCAGAGCTGGCTGAGGCAGCGGCGGCAGTCGATCTGGTAGGCGTAGGCCGGGACCAGCAGCCGGCCCGACTTGAGCTGGATGCCGTGACCGGGGCCCAGGGCGAAGGTGGCCCACTCTGGGGGGGGGGGGGGGGAGAGAGGAGGGCGGGGGGGTCAGATCAAACAGTACGGCAGGTTGGTATAGACACGGATCAATATCAATCAGTTGGGCTCTAGAACGCCACAATGATTGTTTTTAGCGTAGGAAAAAACTTCTGAGGCTTTTGAATATTATTTTTCCTGTCGTTTTTATTGTGTATTCTATTCTTTTGTGTCCTCTGTTTGACATTCCCTTTTCTATAGGCCTGTTCACACGGCCAAGCTGGTTCGGTCGTGGCTTTTTTCACTGTCTTGCCTGTGTAAGACCGAGGGGTCAAATCCCCCGGTGCCACATGGCTTTCGTGGTTCCCTGGAGAAGGCGGGGCTGCGCACGGAGAGAAGGCCTCCTGACCCCCTGGGTTAGGGCTGTCCTAACGTTAATAGCGTCCCCTCTGACCCCCTGTGTGAGGTGGTTCCTACCGTTGATGGCGTCCCCCCTGTGTGAGGCCCCTCCTACCGTTGATGGCGTCGCCCCCCCCCCTGTGTGAGGCCCCCCCTACCGTTGATGGTGGCCCCCCCTGTGTGAGGCCCCTCCTACCGTTGATGGTGGCCCCCCCTGTGTGAGGCCCCTCCTACCTTTGATGGTGTCCCCGATGACGGCCTGGGTGAGATCGGTGGCGGGCCCCCAGGTGGCCCCCCCGTCGGTGCTGGAGACGCAGCAGAGGCGCGTCACGTTCTTCCCCGAGACCAGCTGGAAGGACTCGGAGACGTGGCCCAGCACCGCGATGAAGAGCAGGAACAGAGTGCCCGTGAACTCGTCGTACACCGGGCACGGGTTCATTGAGCGGTGGCCTGGGAGGTGGGCAGTGCCCAGCACGCGGAGGTCCTCCCACTGGGGGGGGGGGGGGGGGGGGGGGGGAGTATAAACATAGGGCTAGGAAGGATAGTCCTGTGGCTAATGTGCCTCTTGGGCCTAAAGGTTCTGGGTTCAAATCCCATCGTCCCCCGTCTACCTGAGGACATCCTTGAGCGAGATGCTCCCTAACCCTTACCTGACATGAATCTAAGAAGTACTAAATCCTTGTGAGACCCTTTGAACCAAAGCGTCTACTCTACATCATAGAAATATTGAGGGGTAGAAATGCTGAATAGACTGCATTTATTCAGCGCTTTTCTAACCAGTGGCCACTCGAAGCGCTTTACAATATTGTCTTAGATTCAACCCTTCATACACACATTCACACACCGACGGCGGAGTCAGCCACGCAGGGCGACAGCCAGCTCGTCAGGAGCAGTCAGGGAGACACACTCCGCAAGGAGGAGCCTGGGATCGAACCAGCGACCTTCTGGTTACCAGCCGGCCCGCTCTCCCTCCTAAGCAACCTGCCGCCCCCCAGAAGGGCAGTTCTCGCTTAAACACATTCTCTGCTTCTGCTGCTTCTGCTGCTATCAGGCCGAGCCAGGAGGAAGAATAACCACAAGAACACATGAACAACACAAAGACCCCACGAGGGGAGCCCTGGGGGTCCCACTGACCTCCACGTAGTTGCGGTAGAAGGTGCCCCGCCTCAGGACCAGCAGGTGGGCCTCGGAGTCGGAGGGACTGAGCCGCTCCTCGCAGAACGCCAGGAAGGAGTTGGAGCGCGGCAGGAAGAGCAGCGCCGGCACGCGGTACGTCACGCCGTTGGCCTCCTTCCGGAACAGGACCGACCGCGCCGGGAAGTACGGGGAGCGCATGGCTGGTTGTGTGTGTGTGTGTGTGTGTGTGTGTGTGTGTGTGTGTGTGTGTGTGTGTGTGTGTGTGTGTGTGTGTGTGTGTGTGTGTGTCTCAGTCACTGGTCTTCAGTCAATGGTCCCCCAACTGTTTCAAAAAGTAAAAAAGGCAGTGTCTGTTTTTCTGTCCGTCTGGATGAGAGAAAGGTTGAATACTGCTCTCAGCTCTTGCTCTTACTGTCTGTCTGTCTGTCTGTCTGTTAAAAAGCACAACTACATCTGACATCTTTGTCTAATTCTTCTACACATGAGTCCAGTTATCACACCATCGTTGCTGCTTCAAAGTGTATTTCACACTCGAATGTGGGACTGAATCTCCAGTGAAACAAAGTGTTTAAACAGGAAACATGAAATTAAATAATAACAAGTTAACAAGGTAGACTCAGAGCACTATCAGAGATTCTTTGCGAGTGGCCTCTGCGCTTTCACTCCATCTCGCACCCTGTTGCATGAACCACTCTTACATTTGCAAATCATTGATCCTCATTGATACTCTAAACAACTTTCTATTGAGGCAGAAATCTAAAAAGTCAACAAAATAAGTTCAGTTGAAAATATTACTCACAGCCAAGTGTTTCAGTGGTCGTACGAATTCACAACCTATGTGTCAGCATTTGAGTACTCTCTCTCTCTCTCTCTTTCTCGCTGTCATACCCCATGTACGAGAGAGAGAGAGAGAGAGAGAGAGAGAGAGAGAGAGAGAGAGAGAGAGAGAGAGAGAGAGAGAGAGAGAGAGGGGGAGTATGCTCACTGACCCAGAAATGGACCACACTCATCAAATCTGCTGCTTTGGATGATTCAGCAGACAGCTGCCCTCGTTGAAAGGCTTGTATTGGGGGGGAGGACATGGCTCGCAGGCCATACTCTTTGTACAATTAGTTCTGCAGTGTCCTTCTTTATGTGGTGCAAAAGGCCTTCAACCTCATGCTCTGTGCATTAGAGACAACATTGTGAGGCCTACTTTATACTCTGAGGACGCCCACATTCATCCACAAGCGGATTATGTGGATTTCATAATCAGTATGATACAACAACTCATAGTACAATAAAGAGGATCTGTATAACTGAATACGTAAAAAAAAGAAAAAGGAAAAAAAAGACAAATACAAAATACACCTGTTTCTAGAAGTTTTGTCTATTCATCTATGTAAATATAACCGTTTGTATGTCCATATAAACACAGGTACTTCAGCTAGCATGGACCTGTCAGCTAGTCATCTATCCCATAACATAGCAGTTCTTGGAGCCCAGCGCTCTGATGACGCGTCCAGGCAGCGCCGGGCTCTGGTGATGTCATCAGCCCGCGACGCGTCTTCACATGGCAGGTCTAGGACCACAGAGATAAAAGGTAAATGTTGTTATGTTTCTATGTTTGTTTTACGGTGATATAGTTAAGATCAACCCCTTACATGCTTCCTTATCCACTCATTTTGTTTTCTGGATTACACAGCTAGTTGCGCATAAGCTTCTACATTTAACTTTGTTTTTTAAATGTTAAAGTTAGATTTTTGAACTAATTATTATCTAGAAGAAGACAGACGGAAACTTGGAAATGTTTTCATACAGGGTGGCTGGAATTTGAGGGGCAATATCGAGTTCCTGTTATAATATATGTATAATATAATGAATACTTCAACTCATTTAATAAACGGCCATCGTTAAAGATGCTGTCGTAGGCCTGCTGTGGTTAGAACTGTTTCATATTTCAATTCAAGAGGTATGATTTCACGAGTTGTATATTTCTACTTATTTTGATGAACTATTTGCAAAATTATCTTTTCCGTTGGATTATTAGCCGTCAGGGTTGTGTTATAGCGATGTACTGTAGGGACAGCAGGTTCGATGTAATACATTATTTATTTGTAATTTAAGGTCTGTCAGTATTTCTTTATTCCCCTAATCAGTGATTTGATTCCCCTCAAAGCGTCCAGCTTACCATGGCAACCAGGCAGTGGCACGGGGGCCATTCCTCCCCCGTTCTGTGTGTGGGGGCCGCGGGGGGGCCCGAGGGCCTGCTGGCCTCTGGCTCCGAGGGGGGGCAGGTGACGGTGTGGTCCCAGGACGGGACCATCCTGGGCAGCGTCGCCCTCGCCGGCGGGGACGACTGCACCGGCGTGGCCTTCTCCCCCGCCGGCCCCGGCCGTCTCTACGCCGCCCACGGCGAGACGGTCAGCGTCCTGGACCCCCGCAACCTCCGGGGGGTCGTCACGGCGATCCCGGGCGCGGGCGAGGAGGAGATCAACTGCGTGGCGGTGAGCGAGGACGGCGCGTTCGTGGCGGTGGCGGACGACTCCGGCGCGGTGCGGGTCCTGGACGCGGTCGGGGGGAGGGTCTGCCGGACGCTGCGCAGACACACCAACATCTGCTCCTCGGTCGCCTTCAGGCCCAGGAGGGCCGGCAGCCTGCTGTCAGCCGGCCTGGACATGCAGGTGAGCGGGACGGGGAGCGAGAGCATGTAGTACGCTCCTACGTCCTCATCAACGGATGAGGTGCCCTTGAGCAAGGCACCTGAAACCCCCGCCTGGTCCCCGGGCGCTGCTGCACCGCGGCTGCCCCCACCTCCGGGTGTAACCCGCGCGGCTCCCCGATTGGTTAAAAGCAGAGAAAGAATTTCCCCCAAAAAGGGGACAATGAGGGGTTCAACGGGGAAGTGTGGAAGTGTGCACGTTGCGCACAGATCCGTCTAGACCAGCCAGATCATCTGAGACCAATCTGTTTATAATCCTCAGAGTAACTGGAATAAACTCAGAGGATTTAAGGCTTGCACCAACTTGCCCCACTTTTTAAACTGGTCTTAACATTTTTAATGTTTATGTAAGCTTTCTGCTAAATCTTAAATGCAGTGCACTTATTCTACTACTGTGCCTTTTTATCTAATTTTGTTTCTCCGTATTATTTCATTGTAGAACCCTATTTACGTGAAGCCCTTTGAGTCTGCCTGGTGTATGAACAGTGCGGCATCAATCCAGTCCTGTGTCCCCCTCAGGTGATCCTGTGGAGCCAGCAGAAGACACGCCCCCTCTGGACCCTCAGCCTGCAGGAGGTGGCGGAGGAGGCCGACGGCGGCCGCGAGCAGAGCGCCGACAAGCTCTTCAACCCGCCGCTGGCGCACTGCGTCTCGGTGGCCAGCTGCGGCAACGTGGTGGCGTGCGCGGCGGAGGACGGCGGCGTGCACCTGATGCGCGTCGGCGCCGGCTCCAAGCTGGAGCAGCACGGCCTCTTCAAGGCCCACAGCCAGGGCGCCTCCCAGGCCCACTTCCTGGGCTTCCTGTCCCACCCCTACTGGCTCACCACCGGGGGGAACGACGGCCAGGTGCTCCTCTGGGACCTCAGCCGCAGCCCGGTCGTGGCCCCGGACGCGAACGCCAAACCCGGGGCACCGGCGGCCCACCACAGGAAGGCCAAAGCTCGGACGAAGGGGAGGGCGACGCCCAAGGGGAGGAGCCACAAGGCCCCGCCCCAAGGCGCAGCCGCCAAGGAGGTCGAGGAAGAGCCGCCGAAGGAGGAGGAAGAGGACGAAGAACCGGGAGCGACAGGAAACGCAGATCAGGCGTCGAGCGCGGACGAGGTGCCGAAGTCCGGGCCGCGGCTCCAGTTCAGCCACGGAGACAAGGTGAACTGGGTTTGCCCCGTGCAACTGGGAGGAGAGCCCAGTCTGGTGGTGGCAGACCAGAGCTCCAGCCTCACCGTTTACTCCCTCTCTGGACTGTAGAGACAGTCCCTGTGAAGCAGCGACTACTGTACGGAGGTACCACACCTCCGTACAGTAGGTGTGGTACCTCCGTACAGTAGGTGTGGTACCTCCGTACAGTAGGTGTGGTACCTCCGTACAGTAGGTGTGGTACCTCCGTACAGTAGGTGTGGTACCTACTGTACGGAGGTACTGTACGGAGGTGTGGTACCTCCGTACAGTAGGTACCACACCTACTGTACGGAGGTACCACACCTACTGTACGGAGGTACCACACCTACTGTACGGAGGTGTGGTACCTCCGTACAGTAGGTGTGGTACCTCCGTACAGTAGGTACAACACCTACTGTACGGAGGTGTGGTACCTCCGTACAGTAGGTACAACACCTACTGTACGGAGGTGTGGTACCTCCGTACAGTAGGTACCACACCTACTGTACGGAGGTACCACACCTCCGTATGGTAGGTGTGGTACCTACTGTACGTCTTGTGTGTTGGTTCTACTGATGGAGCTCTCGTATTGACCGGCCCATGAAAGGGTTGAGTGTGTGTCGAACCTCTGCAGAACTGACCCTTTCCTCGACTCATTTGGTGGACCGCTGAATGCCAGTTCTACTAGAAGCCAATGTTCAGACAATTTATTTACAAGGAGTAAACAAACGTAAGACGACAACAGGACCACATTCTCTCCGGTTCCTACAAATGCAGACACTCTTTACAAAAGTCACAGCACTGAAATGATAAACACAACCCCAGAGTCGTGCAGACAGCCATGAACCATTCGTTTAAAATAACAAGGCACGATCTAAAAGGTAGTCAAATACTTTGCACTTGACTACTTAAAAAAGGAAACCAAAGCATTCATTAAAATGTTGTGCATTACCAGGTGATTCTGGGGTTTACAACCTTCAGCTTTCAAGCAGTGTAAACTCTTTGAGATTGCAGATAGTTACGTTGTGATGTGGAAGTACGTGTTGCATTAAATATATCACCCATGCAGCTACGGCGTGGTCTCATCCCAAAACGTAGGAAAGAGGTCGTTTCCTCGAGTGCTGCTCGGAGTTCGTTGGGGAAAAAGTTTATTTCTGTACTCCGGTCAAATAAAATCAAAACAATGAAAGATCCTGTTGGAAGGCCCCTACGACCTTCGCGTATCTTTACTGAACTTGTATTCAGAAACTCATAATAATAAACCATTCTGTCGCCAACACCAGGCAGTTGGTTGAATGAAGACACCCAGAGTCTGTTCTCGCCCGCCCTGATTGAGAGGGGAGGAGGAGGAGGAGTCCAGTTCAAACCGGTCGGCGCCCGGGAGGCATACGATGCAGGGGGTTGAGGAGCGGGCCGTGGCGGGGGACGGGGGGACGGTGGAGCTCTACAGCCGGGCCAGGCTCTTCTCCAGGCTCTCCAGGCTGGCCTCTCCCTCCTCTCCCTTGCTGCCCCGGGCGCTGACCTCCAGGAACTCCACCTTCATGGGCAGCTGGCTGAACTCAAAGTCCTTGCCCTTCTTCCCCAGGAACACGCTGCCCCCAACGGAGCCGTCCTGCGCGCTCAGCACCGCCGACCGGGTCACCCGCAGCGTGTTCCTGGGGGGGGCGTTAGAGAGGAACGGCTTTACATGGACCATCAAGGTCCCATGGCAGGCCACCAGCTGTGAGTGTGCTTAGCCGTTACGAGCCGTTTTGAAAATCGGCCCCTTGTGACGTCACAAGTGGGCGTGTCCACCTAGACACGTGACGGATATGTGATGTCATAAATTTTCAAAAACGGCTTGTAAGGCTGCTCACACTCACACGTGGCGGAATGTAATGCGACATTTAGCAGACGCTTTTATCCAAAGAGACTTACAATAAGTACATCTGTCAGAAGAAAGAAACATATCGCTGTCGGTAAAGTAAGGATGTTCATAGAACCAAGACCAAACACCCGCTAGGTTAACCCATTCCCCGTATAGAACACAGACAGCCAGGGTAAGATGCTACACAATGCTAAGTACTGCTTTAAAGTGCCGGGACGTACAACACACAATAAATGAGTATGGGGGAGGGGAGACGCTCCCGCCTGAAACAAAGAGCAACGTGAGGAATCCTCTTTGGGATTTTCATCGTTCGGATTTACATTAAACATTTTTATCAAAATTCTAAATTGATAAGGAGACAGTTAATCAACTATGGATAAGAAAGCGATGTTCTTACATTTCCTTCTCCAGCTGCTGTTGAATCAGTTTGGCCGACTTGGCCATGGGGATATCTGTTTAGAAAGAACCATAAAATACTGGGATTAAGAAGAGATCTGAGATACTCGAGGGAAGTTTAGCCTAAAGGGCTGATACAAGTTCCACGTTCACGCAACGCAACGACCACACAGACGCTTCGACGCAGTCGTGAACCTTTGTGGTTCTGCGTCGGGTTTAAGTAAGCGGACCAATCACAGCCCTTGCTGCTTCATCGCCTCGACCCAAGGTTACAATTTTTGGGAGGCGCCTGCAGGCCCATGCGGCGGACGCAAGGAGGGTCCGCAAGGACGCAAGGGGTCCGTAGCCCCCTTGCGTGGCGTGACCATGGGACCATGACCAGCCCTTAATAGTATGGAACCAAGTCTGTGACCTAGCATCCTTTCCCTGATGCCAGTTAACAGGACTTTAAGTCTTAGTGTAATAAGCGTGGGTTGGGACATCACCTTGCTTGTTGCACGCGACCAGCACCGTGGGAGCGTTCCTGGAGACGACCGCGTCCGTCAGCAGGAAGTACAGGAACTCCGCCACGTCGCGGACTTCCTTCTGGAAGATGGCGCTGTCCACTACGAACACGATGGCTCTGAGGAGGACGGCCGGTCAGTCACGTTACATCACAAGGATAACACCGACGAATGGGACGATGGTAGAACACAAGTCCGTGGTCTTGATGCGTATCTGTTGTTCCATATCCGTGTTCATCTGTGTTTATTTTAGTGTGTTTGCGCGCGTGTGTGTGTGTGTGAGAGAGCGTGTACGTGTCCAGTGGGAGAGAAACCCACCTGGCTGCAGACTTGAACTTCTCCATGTATTGAGAGCGCAGGCTGTCATGACCAGGCAGGTCTATGAGGGTCCAGGTGTTGGCCTACACACACACACACACACACACACACACACACACACACACACACACACACACACACACACACACACACACACACACACAGGACCTCATGAGCCTCAGTGTGGGGCTGAGTTACAGTACAACGGACGGTTTAATAATTTACTCCTATAATTATTAATCGTGTTTTCCTACCTTGTCGTTCTTGGCTTTATACGGAGCACTGCTGTCAGTGATGGAGGTCTGGGTTCTCTTGAACTTCCCTGAGAGGAGCTGAGGAAAACCATTGGGTTATTGTTGATATCTCTGTTCATATGTTGCTAAGGAAGAGGTTGCGTCCAGGGAGACACCGAGGCGGGGGGGTCCACTTACCCTGACGAAGAGCAGGGTCTTCCCCGAGTCACAAAGACCCACCAGCAGCACCGCGGTCCGCACAGTCTTGCTCGTTAGAAAGTACTTCAGAAACACTGACAGGGCGAGGGGATGGTCACAGAGAGGGATCCGGATTAGTGGCTGTTTTACATTTCGAAGACAAGACGTGGATAAGCCGACACGTATGCTATACGTTTGGCTGTGGGAGTGACAGCTGGTAGTCCTGGGGTGACACTAAAACATGAGCCATGCTATCATCCGATAAACACACACGGCTGAATCCTCCTGAACCTCAAAATAATACCTCAAACCCGTATTAAGAGCAGTTAAAGACGATAAAACAACATGGGGCCAGGTAGCCTGCATCAGCTGTACGCCAACATGGGGCCTAGCTCGATGCT
>NC_044063.1:2266435-2335235 GCF_902167405.1 Gadus morhua
GGGTTGTTTTGGCGGCGGTTCTGTGGGTGTTTTGGTTGAGAATTGGAGCGCCGCTCTCGCATTGATGAAAGTGGCTCTCCGGCTGATCAGGAATTGATCCTCTTTGTTCAATCCGCATCGATCGGACCCCGCGACCGGCGCCCGGGCGACGCCGCGGGGACGCGCGCGGACGCGGTTCACGCTGTTTTTTTTAAACGTTTCTCAATATATTTAGGTAAATAACATCTTGTCCAACTTTAGGGGAAGCAGAGCCGTAGTTAGCGCGACGCTTTATCGGCGTACGGCGGGTGATCCGGGGGGGGAGAAGTGCGACGCGTCCCGGCGGCGCTGTGGCGGTGACACCGCGGGGACAGCGCGCACCACCGCGGCGCGGTTTATATACTGTCACACGGGCAAGTTTAGCGACCGCCAAACGAAAATATTGACCCGCTAGTTCGCCTTTTTTGGCATTGGAATAGTTTGTATTCGGCCGCGCAGTGGGGTTTAATGGCTCATCAACACCGCCGTGTCTCGGTGGTCCCTCTCCGGCAGCGGTGCCCTGACCGACCGCACGCCACGGAGGGGCTCCGACGGGGCCGCGTTTGTCCGGGGGAGCGGACGGGACGGTGGTCCTCGCTGACACACAAAGCTTTTTTTTTTAAGACGCACGACCTTCGTGATGGAAGAGGTCCGAGGATCCTCGCACGTCACTCATCCCGCCGTACACGTTGCATGTCCGTAGGACCGCGGTGGTTCAGTTGAGGGGAAACAAGGAACAGCCTATTCATAACGTGAATATCGCCTGTGTGTGTTGTATTCTGTTTGACCTATTAGGGAGAAAAAAAATCGACAATGGGGTTATTGTGTTGTTCATGATTTATACCGGGCATACTGAATTTTAATCGCGATGTTGAATATATAAAGAGGTAGCCTAGTTACAGCTTGTAATTGGGATAGAATAGCATTGTGTGTTAGTGTTGTGCGTCCTACTCGTACATTATTTTGTAAATAACACAGTCATAGCGTTTCGACTTTAATTTAGGTCACATGCCCTTAGGAGTGGTAGGACAAAAGACATGGAACAGGTCTTGCGGGCAGTATAGCGCTTCACCTAGGCTTTGGTTCGCTAGTCATTGGTGTCTTTTTGGTTCTAGTGCTCCTGCCTCCTATTCATACATTATGTAAAAATATGGTGCTCTGTATTTCCCCTCCTCTGTTACTCAGCCTTACAACCCCGCCCCCCCCCCCCCAATACACACACACACACACACACACACACACACACACACACACACACACACACACACACACACACACACACACACACACACCAGCTCAGACCGGGGGAACTGGTTGAGGGCAGGGTGAAGGGGCAGAGTGTGTGTGTGTGTGTGTGTGTGTGTGTGTGTGTGTAATTTTGTCTGAAATCCGTCTTTTTAATAGATTGACTGCCAGAACAGGGAAGGCACTGCCAGCAGCCAGGACATGAAAAATGCATCACATAAGTTTGTGATAAGGCCCTGGGTAATTATGGCAAAGGCCCCTATCACAAGCGATTAGTCAGGACAGTGAATCTGAGCGGGTGCAAAGAGGCTGATGGTTGGCAGGCCTGTCTGCAGGATAGGAATCAGTCGCAGCACTCTCTCTCTCTCTCTCTCTCTCTCCCTCTCTCCCTTCCTGTGTGTGTGTACATGTGCACACAAGGCAGCGTGTGCAGCGCGGCACAGAACATTCACTGTCTATTATTGATGACATCTTATTTGCTCGCCCTCCCGCCAAGAGACTCCTTGAGGGTAGCCTTCAGAGAAGAATCTTCCTTTCTTTCTCTTCCACTTTTCCGGGGGAGAATTCGGGCCTTTCGTGATATGATCACAGCCTTGGAACAGGGACATGGACATTTTCAATCAAGTTCTGCGTGTTGTCTTTATCGGGTTATGCGCCTTCTGCGTGTGTTCTCTGTTTAAAGTCAAACAAAATATGTCATGGAACAATTTTTAATTTTCACGATCATAAGAATGTTAGCATGACCTCTAGGTCTAATGTCAATATCTGTAGGCCAAACGTGGCCTCTATTTATTGGCTTTTGTTCAGAAAGAGTGCTTTTTATTATTAAAATCTTATTTGACTAGCATTTCCATCTCCACCCTCAGAAACCAGCGAGATGGTTGCCTCTTTTGAAACGGCACATTGAGCTGGTAACTCGTCCTCTGTGTTTGTTTTGCACCATTCAAAACCCAAATGGGAGCAAGAGGGATGCTTTTAGCAAGGTCTCACTCGATGGAAAATGGATCAGGGATCCAGAGATGACGGCAGGGTGACAGTGAATTACAGATGGAGGAGGTTTTAAGGCCTGTAATCCCTGGCCGTCCATTACAGAGTTGACTTTCTTTAGAACGGATCATCACTCTGAACCCTGCTGTTTTCCCCCCGTTGTCTTTGACCTAGTGCCGCGTGGTATTCTGTGAAGTCGATGATTGTGGTTTATTAAGGCCGTGCTTCACTGGACCTTTGATGTTCTTGGCAAGGGGCCGTCCCTGTTATGGCCTGCTCCCAAACGAGGTCCGATGATCTGCATCTCACCTATAAGTGTTTCCTGGAGCCAGCGCGCCCGTTTCGAAAAGCAAAGGGTCCGGACTCTCCAAACTAATCTAGAAGTAGTTTTGTTGCTCCTAGCCATAATGGGTAATTTCAGGAAGGGTTCTGTAAGCGGATCCCAGACCTTGGGTTAGCGGCGATCGGAGTGCTTTAAATCTCTCAGCGGCTGGCCTGTTGTTGTCTGCAGGAGTTTTAGAGGTAATTTATGAGTCGGTTGTCTGGACTCACTGGTGCGATATTTTTACCCCCACTGTTGCTGCACAGACTAGGAGTGTATAGAGGGAAGGGGGCATCACGTCATGGTTTTACTGTAGCCAGCCGCTTCTCTGCCCAGTGACAAAATCTGGCACAAGGACTGAGGTTTCACTGTGTGTCGGTGGGAGGTGAGCTCTGCGTTGGCGTGAGTCAGCGGGGACTGGAGCACGTCTGGTCTACAGTCCGTCTCGGGCGCCTCTTGGCAGAGCGTGACCTATGTGGCGCGGCGGCGGCGCTAGCAGAGGCTTTTAGAGAGTCGTCTGGACGTCTTTTGGGTGCAGAGTCCGCACTGGTTAATGTGGAAACGTACGGCACACATGGTCTCAGAACCGAAGCAGCGGTTTGTAGAGGAGGAGCCCAGTGGGTTTGTGTGGGGCTGAGTGCCCACCAGTGGGTCTCCTGACGTCACTGGTTGGGCCGCTTCAGGTGGAGTTCTTCTCTCTGCCGGCCTGTGAAGGCCGGGTCCAACACAACAAACGCGTTATTGATGTCCATGAGTCGTCGGATTTTTAAGTTGTTTTTGTTATTTTTATTGCGGGACTGCGATAATAGTTTTAAGACCATGGTTTAGAATTTAAATCATTTTAGTGATAGATTGTCAATGCATAAACAGAGCATTATTTCATTGCAACTGTAATTGTACTTTACTATGCTATAAATATTAAGCAAAATAAGTTTTTAATCAATATTATGATGCCCTATTTAACAAATAAGGGACAATTACGTACTTGCATCATGTTATTATTTTAGACTCCAAGCTGTGCACGATGGGTAACTCATTAGTCAATATATTCTTTCCTGTAACTGTTCGATAGTTCCTCTTGAATGAATAAAATCCATGACAGTGCAAACGAGGGAGGAAGTCTTTATTTAATCATTATCTCAAGGAACATGCTGTATTTACTCTCCTCAAACTGTCTATAAATCAGTAATAAAATGGCAGGATTCATTTGTCTTTAGCATGTGCTATGCTGACACTTTAGCAATATCAATGTTAGCATATCAACTGGTCACTTGTGCTCCAGTCCAACCCTGGAATGGGCGTATCTGTTAGCTGGGTCTGGTCGTCGTGGGCTCAACACTGTTCAGTTGGGCTGAGTGGACCACAACGCCTAATTTTAGTTCTGTTTATCTTAATGTGGCGTGAGGAAGCCTGGGTTCACCCTATCCCATGTCATCCTGCGACTCTAGTATCACTGCCTGGTGAGATCATTGACCACAAGTATTGAATTCTAATCGGCCTATCGGTGCACCTTTTTAATGGCCAGGGTATTGAATTATGGTATTGGCATGGGCTGATGTCCCCGGGATTGAATTATGATATTGGTGTACTGCAGGCTAATGGGCAGGGTATTGAATTATGATATGGCTCCCCTATCTGCTAATAGCTCACACTGTGTAATTTCAATGTCAATCATGGCTTGAGTTGCTGGATCCATAGCTGGCCTTTGGGCCCAGCCATCAATCACCTCAAACGGGAACAGTGTCTCTGTTGTTGTAAGGCTTCTCTTCCCAACCTTCTCAGAGTGTACTCCTCTCTCTCGATCGCTATTTCGCTCTGGTAATCCGTTCCCCGCGGGTCGTCACTTCTCTGACTGCCCTGCTCTGCGAATAGACCAGGGTGGAAAAATGTAATAAAGCATTATAATTCTGCTTTGTAAATACTCAGCTGGTGAAACCAGGTCATGCTGAAGTTGTTCTATGACTCATGAGTGATTTTAGACGGTCCATGTATTTCCCCCCCCCCCCCCCCCCCCCCCCAAATAAACCCAGCGTGGCCGGTAATGGGAGTATATGCACCAGTAGACAGATGAAACAAAAGGTACATTCACTCTCTCGTCCTTGTTCTCCGTCCAGTCGAACGGGAGCGCCCCGCTCACGTTTCATTTACACACGACATCGTACATCGTTTATGGCTCCGGCATTAACTGAAGTCATGTTTGATTTGAGCCTAATCTTAGCCAGCTCATTCCCCCCCCCTCCCCCATCCCCCAGTCGTGCGCTTCATATTTATGTTGAGCTAATTCCCATTTTTGATGTTTTAAAAGCAGCCACAGCGGCGGTGGTCTTACTGCCAGCTGACGGTTAATGGATGGGTCTGCCTCTCTTGTCAGGGACTCTAAAAATAAACCCCACTATGGGCTGGCCTCAGCAGAAAACTACCACCGATTATGATGATTCAACTACGCGGTGCGCCCAGGTGTGTGTGTGTGTGTGTGTTGGTGTGTGATTTTGTGTGTGTGTGTGGTGGTACGTGTGTTTGATGGAAGTGTTTTGTAGTCAGTGGAAATGCACCTTTTGCGTTTGGGAATTTATTCGTCGGTTCAGCTTAATCATGTGCAGCTGACGAGTCTGTGCTTCCTCTCAATGGAGTCTTCTGTTTCAGTTGCTGAAAAGACAAAAACCCAAAAGGAAAACATCCTTTGTGTTTTAATCTTTTCTTATTTGCATTGGTCATATCCTTGGCAAAAATGCAAAACCGGTCGTATATTTCGGTTGGAATTAAACCGTTGAAAACCACTATCAAGACTCTGCTCCCACCGCCCAGATAAGCCCGGTCAACCTCCCCGGCGCTATCCCACAGCTAGCTTCAGCCCGCCTCACACTGGCGGCTACCCTGGAACAGCACACGATGCAGAATATGTTAATGACACGAGGTGTCCTCTGTCGCCACCCTATCCGCTCAGCCGACCTCTGACCCCAGCAGCTGTCAGACTGGAGCCCGGGTTCAGGGGTGCGTCGACCCCGGAGACCTCCATAAGACCAGGTCTGTCTGGCTGGGCTAACTTTTGAGGCTAACAGATGATGGCCTCACCATCTGGCCTGCTCTTAATGGGGCTAGCAGCCTTGAACTTGAACTTGCCGTTCGGCCCGTGGACAGAGAGAGCAGGGACAGACGGCAGCCGTCTGAGGGAACACACAAACAACCAGGAAAAGGGTTCGCTTTGTGGTCCCTCAAAGGAAATGACTTGAACTCTTTTAACAAATGCGTCTCCTCACCAGTTTCTGCTTTTTTTTTTTTTTTAAATAGCTTTCAAACTCTGCGGAAAGGGCAAAGGTAAATAGTCTCCACACAGAGTGAAACCTAGCCAAGTCAATTTTTATTTCTATAGCGCATTTACAGACGGCAGGGCCGCACAAAAGTGCTTCACAAGAAGTATATTCTTCTTAGTTTATTCTCCTTAGTATATTCTTTGAATCCTAGAAGCTTTCACCGTGGGTCCTCTGGCCTTGGCTGTGGTCTTTTCATTGCTAATATTAAAAAAATGTGGAGTTGACTCCTGAGTGTGATGAGAGGGATATGGGGGAGAGACTTATGGGGGAGAGACTATCTGTTTAGTAGGCCTGGTCCCATCCGTTGACTGGTGGGTGACCCTGGGTTCAGCCGTATGGTTATTAATAGGCCCAGAGGCCTCCACTTCCACGAGGCCCTCTGATCAGCTCCAGATGTGCCATGGGAGACTACACTTTAAGTTGGCCCATCCATGTCTCACAGGCACCACAGAGCGTTGATATGGGCTCGTGAAGAGACTGATTAAAAAAGGGAGGGAGCCGGCAGAAAATACCCTCACAGCAGGAGTTTGTTTTGTGAGTCTTTTGTTTTGTGTGTGTGTGTGTGTGTGTGTGTGTGTGTGTGTGTGTGTGTGTGTGTGTGTGTGTGTGTGTGTGTGTGTGTGTGTGTGTGTGTGTGTGTGTGTGTGTGTGTGTGTGTGTGTGTGTGTGTGTGTGCGCGCGTGTTTCTCTTTCCCTATTCATTACACCCGCAGACCTTAAGACTCATGGCATCGCCATGACGACCACAATAACTGCCCATAAAAGCAGCGTGTAAACTGTGCAGTAAGACAAACAGAGGAGCACAGCCAGCTCCTTATCCGCCCGGCCGGGCTGAACACCACCACCCCCCCCCCCCCCCTTCCCCCCCATCCTCCGCCATAAAACTACCAGAGAGCCAGACTGCAGGAATGCCTGGGAGGCTGCGATGGCTGTCACGACACATGAAAGGATTAGCCTGTGTGCGTTTTATCTCTTCTTTATCTGATGGTAATGGATAAGCTGAGTGTAGCCTATCATCTGACGCCCCAGCCCGGGGTTTGATGTTTTAGGAGGGAGCGCTGCCTCGTCGAGTTGACCGCTTTGGTCTATTGATTGCTGTTTGATGGTTTTGATATGTAGGCTGTTTGGAGCAGGTCAAGTCTTTTATGCAGCGAGCGCCGCAAATAGCTTTTAGCTGTCCTTCACCCGCTCCTCTCCTGCTCCATTACTGTAGTGGTCCGTTTAATGTTTGGATCAATCAATAGCGAGGGAGACCGGGCGCTTTACACATGCCCCGGCCTCCTCTCCCACTGGGCTCCATTCGTCTTCCTCGTTTGTTTCAAGCTCCACATCACATTTACACCACACAGAATAAATGATATAATTACCAGCCATTACTTAGCCTAACACAAGCTAATTATTCTGTCATTACTGTTAGGATTAGCTATGCTCATTCTCCCTCTTTACTCTCTCTGCGCGTTTGTAAGGAGAGGAAAAAATAGAAGAAATAGAGACTGATGCGCGACGTGGAGACGTCGGTGAGGCCGACAGTGTGTGATTCTCCCGCGGAGGAGCTCTGGAGATGTTGATTGTGCTGTTCCGGGTCGTCCGGCCCCTCCTGGAGGCGGGCAGCGCCACGAGATCCATACAACGGCGGCGCTCCTAATGGAAACACGGCCGCCCGCTAAGTGAAACGCCGCGTTCACTACTCTTTCTATGTGGGATATATTTTTAGCATTCTGTGGATTATTATTCTATATTTTTCTAGAGCGCCACACAGTTGATTGTATTGTGTCACCACCACCACGCCTCGGGCGGGGGGGGCACTTAGTGCACGGGCTGATGATAACAAGCACGCTAACAATGAGGGGACAGCGGTGGGTCGCGCACGCCGCCACCAGCGCTACGCTAACCGCTCTCTCAGAGCCCTGTTAACGCGGGCGCCCCGGTCCAGAATCCTGGCTGTATATCTGGAGGTGGCAGTGGGGCAGCTACAGCCCTCCACAATCAAACGCTGCGCTAACCTAATGAGAGCGATTCAAACGGCAGCAGCAGCAGCAGTACTAACAGGGCTTTGAACAGGGCCCCATTGTCTGGGCTACAAAGCGTATCTAGGCCGCGCAGGCTAGCCGCTATAGGTTAGACAATAAGTGGTCATTTGTTCATCCTGCTCGTGCCGGAATCTTGGCAACCCGTGGCTCTTCCTGTGAATATTTGATCCGGGGCTGTTGGCTTCGTTATCTCCAGCGGATGCTGTGACGTGCGGTTTATGATGTGATGTACGATGCGGCCCCTGGAGTCCATGGGAGCCGGGCCTAGAGGGCTCTCCACCCTTCCTCCAGACTTGATAAATCCCCATCGCCCCTCTCCATGATCGCAGTTTCCATTTTTTAACCCCATATCTGTGCTCTCATCCCCTCCGCAATCTCCTCTCGGCGGCACGGAATGGCTTCTCGATGGAGTGGAGGCATTAATTCAGGGGGGAGAGGTGTGATATTCTCCCCCTCTCCTCCCCCGTCCTCCCCCGTCCTCCCTCTCTCCCTGCTCTCTGTTTGTAATGCGTGGCCTTTATCGTGGCTGAAACACCTCACTACCCCCTGATCCTATCTCAGATCTCAATATCCCCGCCGTTCCACCCTGTAAACGCAGGGATGAAGAATCTTGCCCTTTCACCAATGCATTACCCCCCCCAACACACACACACACACACACACACACACACACACACACACACACACACACACACACACACACACACACACACACACACACACACACACACACACACACACACACACACACACACAGCGTAGCGGTATGTAGTCTCTTCCTCCCCCCCGGTGCCCCCCCCCCCCCCCCACACACACACACACCGGCCTCTACGACACCGGGCCTCCAGCAACATCTCCCCCCACCCAGCGAGACGCTGCAGCCAGACCTGCACTTCATGCGGCCCGGTGTCTTCGCGGTCTCATTACGTTTGTGTTGGAGCCGTCGGAGAGCCGGAGACGATAGGTCAGGAGGAATAATGAAGCGGCGTGGCTGGGCGTGGGGGCCACGGGGGCCACGGGGGCCACGGGGGCCACGGGGGCCACGGGCGCCGGCCAGATAAAACAACAACCAATCTCTCAGCAGAGGAACGGGATCGATGGGAGCGGGAGCGCCGGGTAAAAAGGGTGTTTTTGATCCGGGCTTGAGTCAGTGATGTGAGTCAGTGAGGTGAGTCCTGACAGCTCCAGTGCTGTTAGGAGATATGGATCTGTGGGCTGGCTGCTTTCTCTTTTTTTGTCTTCCTTCAAGGAACAAAAAGCTCAGGGACCACAACTGTCTTGTTAAACTACAAAGGATGTTGGGCAGAGACACACACACACACACACACACACACACACACACACACACACACACACACACACACACACACACACACGATGGAGGGCAAACAGGACATGCATGCACACACACACACACGATACGCATGCACACACGGACACAAACAAGAAACGTACGCAACTGGATTCACACACCAGGAGGAAAACACGCGCACACCAACCCATGAAACCCACACGACGGAGAGCAGACGCGGGCTGCGCCTTGTGCTCGCGGTGGCGGGGGAGGGAGAAGGTTACGGCGGTGCAGCGTGGGAGAGCGGAGACGGGGGTTCGCTGGCATCTGATTTCCTCTCGGCGACGAGGTGCGGTTTTTGTTGACGCGCGTCGCCGTGGCTCCTGCTCGTCGAGCGGCAGGCGGGGTCCCCGTCTGTTATCCGGGCCGCTGTGTTTGAGGGGGCGTGCCTGTGATCTGTGAGCATGTAGCGTGTCATTGTAGTGAGCGTGGCTGTCGCTCCTGAGTGAGCCCCCCCCCCCCAAGCCCCCCGACACACATGCTCCCACGCGCCTGCAGGATCCCGCTGCCCCCCCCCCCCCCCAGCCTGGGCAGCCTGTGGAGCTCTCCACAGGCCTGTCCTCGTACCTCAGTACCTCAGTACCAAGCTACTCAGGTAGCTGGCTGCCTGTCCTCGTACAGTCTGTTCAGGCATTGGGGGGGGGGGGGGGAATAGGGCTGTGGTATGCTGAAGGTAGGCCTTGTAGGATGCAGATAAGCCCCCCAGACATGTTCACTGTTTATTGTCATAACCACACAACGTCTCCAGACTTGCCAAGAGATAATGGTAGCGAGATTGGGTTGTGTACTGTCGGGCGGGAGGGGGGGGGAGAACGTCACCTCTCAGACATCCTCCTCTGTGGTCGGCAATCTGAGACGAAGCCCATTATGTATCTCAACACGTGGGTGTGCTTTGCACCCCCAGCCCTCCGCCCGCGTCGCGTTTTAAGTAGCGCTGTAACCGTCGCGGCTTTAAACACTTTCTCGTCTGTCTCGCGGCGTGCCACGTCGGAGCGCTGCCACGTCGGAGCGCTGCCACGTCGGAGTGTTGCCATGTCGGAGCGTTGCCACAGCCGCGTTCCGCCGTCGAGCCGCTTGCGTCGCGTGTCGGAACAGTTGCCAGGCTCCGTGTTCCGACGGCGCTCCCGGCGCTGCCATTAGTCGTCCTCCCAGCATGGGGGGGGCTCGGGAGAGGAGGTGGAATCGGCAGAGCTCCCTCCGGCGCCAACGCCGAAGCGACCCCGTTTTGTGTGTGATCCCGTGTCCTCTGCCAACCGCAGGTCACCTTGGCCGTGTGGAGGACTTATCAGATCAGCCGTTCGCTGTGTGCACACAACACAACTTTTGTTGTCATTCCTCCAGCCTTATCAGTCTGAGCATCGCCCAGGCAACGGGAATTCCACAGAGTCGTGATGGCTCAATAACGGCCCGGCTGTCGCTCGTTATCGCAGCTGATCCGTGGTCGATACGATCATCGGAATAAGCAGGCGCCGCCTGATTGGTGCGTCCCTCTTTAATGAATCAATCTCCCTGTATCTTCACCTGTGGCTCATTAGAGTAATCAGAATGAATTAGTCAGTGAGCTTCGCTCGCACAGGAGGGGAAGGAGCTTCATTACGATAGACACACACCCCCATTATGACCTCGATTCGGTGTGCATTTGGTTCAGCGGGGGGGGACACGTTGTTCTGTCTTATGTATTCACTACAAGGCGTCGACATGCATGAGTCATATCTTCCTACCTTGGATGAACCTACTTTCCCCGGCGATTCCTGCGTGCGGCCGTCTGACGTTCTGTGTAGAGCCTCCCCGAGGAGCAGGGAAAGTTAACAAGTTAAGTGCAGCGTTTGACCCCAGAAAACCCAGGCCTTGTCTTCACTTCATCATTCAATACTGCTGACCCCTGTGATTATCTGGTCTGTCAACGCTTTGGAAGATCACAAGCGTTTTCCTGCTGCAAAGCTTGGAAACGCTGGGGGAAATCTGAATAGGGAAGCAAAAGTAAAAGCCAGTGGGGAAATGGTTAAGGTTTCATTGAGACGTCTGCGAGTTCATCTCTTTGCCGTGCTGCATATCTTCTGTAATTACTCTAACCGTAGGTTCATCACATCCTCTGTCCTTGCAAGAGTTACAGACACAATCCGCCATTGGTGGACGAGTGCCAAGCGTAACACAAGGTTGTCAGAACCCGTGTCTGTAGATGTGTTGCTATCAGGGCCTAAGGCTTCTCGTTCAGTCTCGGATGTACACCCCGGAGGCAGGGTAGATTCTGATCGTAGGAGAGGTGTATCTTGCCAAGCGCCTCCGCCTTAGCACTGTGTGTACGATGCTGTGGCAGAACCTGTCCAGCTAGGCAGGTTTCCGTCAGTGAGTGCATGTGCGTGCAGCAGCCCTGAATGAGCGCTCGCCTGTGTGGGCCGGTGTGCAGCCGTCTCCTTGGCCACGAGTCACTGTAGGGAGTCTCTGGGGACGCATGGCAATCTGCTCCAGCAGTGTTTACAGCTGACCAGGCCACCAGATGAACCAGGGCAAGGACGGCTGCTGGGGGCCGGGCCAGCCCATCATGGCCGTGGGGACAGGCTGTCACAGACCTTACAGACCCACTGCCCGGTGGTGCGGCGAGGGCCGTGCCTTCCACTGGGAGACACGCCGTTCGGCCGCCATGCTGGGCAAGCTATCAATTGAATCGATTGTCCGGTGAAGGCAGCGCCTGCGTACACGTCTGAGGTATTGATCACCAGGGATTGTCAGAATCCCGCACATTTATAGGAGGAAATGTTCTTAAAAAGTCATGTGAGGACAATAACAACTAGAAGTTAGGAGGGGGGGATAGCAGATGCATTGGTAGACAACCAGCTGTTTTGTAAGTTAACTGAATTGTCTGAGAGCTCTTGCGGTGTGTTGCGTCAACGGTCTGCGTCAGCGCCCTGAACGTGCGAAAACCACAGCCCAAATTAATCCTCGCGTCAAACTTATCCCTGAATAGGCTTTCTCCAAGTAAGCACTTGTTTTGTTATTCGGTACGCCTCAGACAGAACGGTACGCGTCGCCCAAAATAGGGTTTGAAAGTAAAATCAGTAAATCTAGTTGGATTAAAATGTGGGAGGGGCCGGTTCCCTCGTCTGACTTCACCAACGGCCGCGGCAGCTGCTGAGTGGCCGCTGGCACACGGGCGCCACGGCAACGCTCTCTGGGACCGCCCCCTTATGACGGCGCAATGCGGAGGGCCTCTTCTGGACCGTCTCCAGCCTCTGGATCAGTTAGAGATGTTCCCATACCATTTTTTTTTTCTTTCCTTACCCGATACCGAATCCCGAATTTGACTATCGGCCGATACAGAGTATCATACCGACACAGCCTCTACCATCGTTATAGCACTGTCGTTTAACCAGGCAGTTTTGGTCCCTGAGCATTTTTGTTCCTGGAAGAAAGAAAGAGAGAGCCCAAGCCCATAGCACCGTTGTTGTCAGTCGCTTCACTGACTGCCTAAAAAAAAAAAAATATTCTGAAGCACATCATTAAATAGTATCTATTATACATTTGTTAGGTTTAGGTGCGTAGGACGAGGATGAAGCATTCCCATCCTGACTTTCCACCGCCGACCGTAAACGAACACAGCCTAACTCTGCAGTGTTTGATACGGTCTTTCCCTTGGGCCTAAAAAAAAATTTTGTTTGGTTCCGGTTTCCGACCGACCCTGTCAATTTATGTGCGACCCAAATTATTTTATGAGCTTTATAAAAAAAATAAATAATAATAATAATAAAAAAAATTTGATGCAAACTTTAATTACGTTTTGGTACAGCACCTCTTCATTCTGTACAAGGTTGAGCGAATTTTCTCGTTTTTAAATGAAAACAACCTACCTATCATTCGCTGCCGCTGGAAAAAATAAAATAAAAAAATAAAATAAAATCCCTACCTACCCATGACCTCAACTGACAACCAACAGGAACCAAACTTTTTTTTTTTTTTAGGCCTTGTGGTAAAGGAGCCAGTAATGTGATTGTATCGGATCGGTGCATAGACTGGCGTACTCGATGCCCGATGCTGCATTTCATTTAGTATCGGAGGAACTCCCCAGATACTGGTATTGGTATCGGAACAACTCTAACCGCGGGGTGTGCAACATGGTTTTCCGGTTCCTCTAATCCTTAAACGGAACAAGATCGTACTTGGGGGAATTTTTAGTCAAGTCTGTTTGTGAGGAGAGGGGGAATGTTGTCTAATTAGTTCTTGATCACACCGTTTCTACGGAGGGTTGTGTGTGTCCGTGTGTGTGGTCGTGTGTCTGTGTGTGTGTGTGTGGGCGTGTGTGAGTTTGTCTGGGAAGCGTGCTTTCATTTGTGTGTTCTGGGACCTTGTTCGGTATACTGTGCCCACGAGGGCCCCTGCGGTTATGTGTGTATTAAATGATTAGTGCGTTAGTTAGCATAACGGGCCTTCAGCAGCATTTAATCACTCTCAGGGGGTGGGGGGTGGGGGGTGGGCGGCTCTCGGGGGGCTGATGACGGCGGTGGGAGGTGGGGGGGGGGCTACGCTGGAAGAGGGGATGATGGCACGGGAGGGATGGAAGGGATCTGAAGAGACAAACCTGGGAATCATGGGGGGGGAGCACACACACACACACACACACACACACACACACACACACACACACACACACACACACACACACACACACACACACACACACACTGCAGTCCTCCTTACCAGTCCTGGATGTCTCGTTAATGTCAGCACTTGGCACGTTGTCCGGAACGTATCCCATAATCGTCTATTAATAACGATGGTAAAATGGATTGATGTAAAGACGGGCCGGGCCTTGACAACACTGTTGTTGTTGTTGTTGTTGTTCTAATGGATAACGGTCGTATTACATTGTTGTGTTCGGTGTGTGTGTGTGCTGGGAGGGGGGGTGGGCTGTCTGAGAGACTGTTATGAAATGCGTGAGAGAGAGAGCGGGAGAGATCTGGACAGCGTTGTGACGTGACCGGGGCCAGTGGCCTCTGGTTTGGACAGACGTCTCCGGGCGCGCTCAGGTTTCTATGTGTAACCGCGGTGACTCAGACACCGGTCCAGACGTATTGACCAACACTCCCATGGAGCGAAACCCAATTGATTGTTTAATTATCCCGTTATGAAGACTGTGTGTGTGTGTGTGTGTGTGTGTGTGTGTGTGTGTGTGTGTGTGTGTGTGTGTGTGTGTGTGTGTGTGTGTGTGTGTGTGTGTGTGTGTGTGTGTGTGTGTGTGTGTGTGTGTGGTTATGTTGGCCCCTCTGATCATGTTGTGTGTGTTTGTGTTTGCGCCCCTCTGATCGTGTGTGTGTGTGTATGTTGGCTCCTCTGATCATGTTGTGTGTGTTGGCCCCTCTGATCATGTGGTGTGTGTGTGCGCGCCCCCCTCTGATCATGGTGTGTGTGTGTGTGTGTGCGCGCCCCTCTGATCATGTTGTGTGGTTGTGTTGCAGAAAGAGCTGGATACAACGGCCACACAGCTCGCCAACCGACAGGATGAGAGCGAACAGTCCAGAAAAACTCTCATCGACCTCAGCCGGGAGTTCAAGAAGAACACACCGGAGGTGAGGGACCAGCCAACACACACACACACACACACACACACACACACACACACACACACACACACACACACACACACACACACACACACACACACACACACACACACACACACGTAAAGACGGATGCGTCCGTCCAACCTTGGAGCTGTTTTATGGCGACGGTATTCTCGCCTATTGTGCGCCTTGTATATATCTGTCAACCTCGTTAATCTAGCCCTGAATATTTCCTGAAGAAGGCACACAAGGGGAGCCGACACTGGAAATGCAAGCTTAGCTCCCCCAAAATAGTCCCTCCCATTAGTCTCCCTGAAATCCTAAAGAGACCAAGCAGACCTATCTGACCCAGTTCTTTAATGTCGGCAGGAAGCAGAGGCTGTGTGTTTGTGTTAGTGCTACAGGCATGGGGAGGGAGAGGGAGAAAGAGGTAAAGGGGGAGGTTGGGGGGAAGAGAGGGAGAGGTGGGGGTAGAAGGGGAGAGAGATAGAGGGTGGGGAAAAGAAGGATGAAGGAGGCACATACAGAGGAGGAAGATAGAAAGAGATGGAGAAGGGGACAGAGAGAGACAGAGAGGGAGAGAGAGAGCGTGTGTGACATCACTACTAAGTGGGATCAGGAGGGAATTCTGTCCTGTTCCTGTGTTCCAGTCTCTCCTCCTGGGAATATTTTGTTTCATCTCCGTTACCATGGGCAACACGTTTATTTTAAACCGCACAGTGAAAACAAAGTATTGTTGTGTTATTATTGGTAATGTCACCATGGTGAATTATTGATGGTTTAATGAATTATGCATGAATAGACTAGACCAAGGATGGAAAAATAGTCAACTCTCAATGGAGAAAACAGTAGGCCTATTAATATTTCTACCACAGGATTGTGAGTATTGACTTAAGCGCACAGCCCACCCTAGATGGGGAAACACACACCAGAGAAAACAGTTCTTGCATACGAAAAGAGCTTGATTTCCCCTTACCCTAAACATGCATCTCAAATCTCACTAAGTAGAGGCACAGACACACGTACACACACGTACACACACGTACACACACACGTACACACACACACACGTACACACACACACACGTACACACACACACACACACACACACACACACACACACACACACACACACACACACACACACACACACACACACACACACACACACACACACACACACACACACACACACACACACACACACACACACACACACACACATGGTTGTGTGAGCCAGATAGCCCAGATCAAGGAACAGGACACACACATTCATCAATGTAACAAGGCTGTGATTTAGAAGGGCTCCTGTGGCGTCGGTGTGGCCCCTGGCATGGGCCCGGTATGCGGGGGAGGAACCTGAGCCCGGGTGCCAAGGAGAGATGGGCTTCATTACAGGGCTGCTTCCAGAGGCTCCACGCAGCGCAGCGCCATATCTGCACACTCGTATGATTACGGCGGCAGTGGGCTCCTCTGCTGCTGGAAGCAGCGCGTAAATTAAACAGACTGCCTGTGTGTGTGTGTGTGTGTGTGTGTGTGTGTGTGTGTCTGCGTAGGTGTGCCTGTTTGTGTGTGTGTGTGTGTGTGCTGGTTTTTGCGTGTGGATGTGTTTGTGTGTGCCTTAGAGCGTTTGTGTGTGTGCGTCTTGAGTGTGCGTGTGTGTGTGTGTGCATGCCTCTGTTTGTGTGTGTGTGTGCGTTTGCGTGCATGTGCGTGTGCGTGCGAGTGTGAGACTCCTGTTCACAGAGGTGCGTTTGTTTCGCCGGCCTGTGCGTGCTTGTGCGCTGGCGGTCAATGGCGGGGCTGTGGAGTCGGGCTGTCGGCTCTCTGTGGTCCAGCCAGTCAGCGCTGATCAGTCACATCAGATCAGGCTGCGTCAGGCTGAAGCAGTCCGTCTCTGATCCATTATTCAGCAGCACAGAGACCGGCCCCATGTAGACTCTGTCTAGTCTGCTGAGCTGCACTCAGCGTGAACTGCACTCCTGGTCTGCATAATCACACACGCACGCGCGTGCACACACACACACACACACACACACACACACACACACACACACACACACACACACACACACACACACACACACACACACACACACACACACACACACACCCGGGCGGTGTGGGCTTTGGAGGGGCAAGCAAAAGAAATGCAGAGCTAAAATAAAGTTTTCATAATTCAAAAGGTCTAACACGCCAGGAAAAAGAAAAAGCCAAAGTCCTCCCCTCCGAGCCTCTCGCTGCTCTGAGGGGGTAGTCTGAATAATGAATCTGGTTCCTAACTTGTGTTTTAGTCAGAGAGCTCCTCCCTAGCTCTGTTCACCAAGAGAGGAGGAGCGCTTGTTCAGTGGCCCAAAGATCACTGGCCACAGGCAGCCGTAGTAAAACAACTGTGTGTGCGTGTGTGTGTGTGTGTATGTGTGTGTGAAAAAATACACCAAAGATTGCTGGCCAGAGGCAAACCTAGCAAACTGCACAACTGTGTTTGTGTGTGTGTGTGTGTGTGTGTGTGTGTGAGTTTAGCTGCAGGGCAGACAGACAGCGAATGGGAGTTCCACCCTCCCTGGAGGATTCCTTGGGCCGGCCTGTCTGCTGTCTGCCGACAGCTTACACACTGGCCATCCATCTCCTGCTGCCTTTACACCCCCCTCGCTCCCCACACACACACACACACTGCAGGAGACACACACACACACACACACACACTGCAAGACACACACACACACTGCAGGAGACACACACACACACACACACACTGCAAGACACATACAAACACACACTGCAAGACACACACAAACACACACGCACGCAAGCCACACACACTGCAAGAGACACACACAAACACACACACACGCAAGACACACACACGCAAGACACAAACACTGCAAGACACACACACACACACACACACACACACACACACCCACACACTGCAAGAGACACACACACACACACACACACACACACACACACACACACACACACACACACACTGCATGAGACACACACACACACACAATCTGCAAGAGGCACACACACACATACCCTGCAAGAGACACTCAACCATACACGCACACTGCAAGAGAAACACACACTGCAAGACATACACACAGACACACACAGTGCAACACACACACACGCACATACAATGCAACACACTCACCCACACCCACACAGCCACACAAACCCGCGTGCGCACCGAAACACCCCCCCCCCCCCCCCCACACACACACACACACACACACACATTGTCCATGGTGTCTGTGTGCATTGTTATGTTATACGGTCATAAATCTCTGGTGTTGGAGGGGGAGGGGAGGGGGAGGAGAGGAGAGGGGAGGGGGAGGGGAGCAGCCGGGAGCGAGCCGGTGGGGGCTTTAGGGTTTAGACCTGGGGGCCTCCGTGCTGGGGGTGGGGGGCGCCGTGCCCGGGGGGGGGGGGGGGGGGGGGGCTTCCCTGTTTACTTGTATATATTTATCCCCCCCGGTGCCCCCCCAGTGCCCTGGTGTGTGTGTGTGTGTGTGGTGTTCAAGGTTAGGCAGAGTGAGATCGAGAGGCTGGACGCCAAAGGGGGCTTTTAATGTGGAGGGGGGGGGCTTTTAATGTGGAGGCGGGGGGGGGGGAGGGGCTGTGGGAAGAACACAGGGCTGGAGATGTGTGAGAATAAATCAATACATCGGCGTGATCAGAGGCCCGCTTTATTGAAGACACGGAAGAAATTAAAGGGTTAAAGGGAAATTAAATGCGTGCGAAAAATATCATGTTGGATATACATCCACCATCTTGGTTAGTTTCTTACATTTTAAAGGGAAATAATCAAAATAATAATCGGAGGTTATCGTATGATAATACAGTATATATAATAACTATAAATAATAATAATATATATATTCTAATATATTTGTGAGACGATACAATTCACAATTGAGGACTTGAATATTAAGTGTGAGAGTGTTGGGCACGCATGTGTTCGTGTGTTAAGCGTGAGCGTGTGTGTGTGTGTGTGTGTGTTTGGCGCGAGCGTGCGTGTGTGTGTGCGTGCGTGTGCGCACCACAAGGTGAATAAGTGGTTGGGTCCGTCTCCTTTGTTGAAACACGCTCGCACGGTAATCAGCTTCTCATGCTACGTGGAAGGCGCCCAGCGAACGTAATGAGGTGAACATGGCCGGCAGCAAGAGCCCACAATCTCCTGCTCGATGCCATCCCAGATAGATGGCTCGCGTCTGGGAAGACAAACACATTACCGCCTGGAACGCAACCTTTCGTTCCCCTCCGCATCCTATTTACACGGCCCGGCGACGCGCGCCATCGCACCTTCGATTCCCGTTCGGATTCGGATCATATTTTACGCGTCGACATTCATCCACGCTGACGCACATTATTCAGAGGATCAGGTGATTGGATGTAGAGTTTATTTAGGTTGTTTATCTAGGGCATCCCGTAGCGATGCCCCGACGGTGGTGGTGTAACGCTCGCCCTGTTCCACCCCGGCCCAACCCAACGTCCACACCGAAATAAGAACGCTATCTGATGCAAATGAGCGGTGGGGAGTCGTGTGGGGGTGCGGGAGGGGGGGGGGGGTCTCGCCTGCACGCTGATCGTGCATCTGTGTGGGAAAGGCCTGGGAGCGGCGACGGCGGGGGGGGGGGGCGGGGGTCATTATCACTAACAGGCGGGGGGATATTGAATTGGCCCAGACAAACGGCCACCGGCACCCCTGATGAGAGGACAATGGAGAGGGGTCGACGGGGTCGCGACCTGTCCTCAGCCACAGACAAGGGCCCCGTCTAGACCGGCCCGGGATTAGGCCGGTCCCTTGAGGCCGGGGAGGCCGGGGCCCGGGTCGGGTGAGGCTGCCTGCGCTGGCCTCGGTCGGCTGGGATTTAGCCTAGAAGGCATCGGATGAAGGTTTCCAAAGGACGCACACGGACTCACATCTGTCATTGGCCTACTTCACATCTTCATTAGGGTGTGTGTGTGTGTGTGTGTGAGAGTACGTGTGTGTGAGAGAGTACGTGTGTGTGAGAGAGTACGTGTGTGTGTGTGTGTGAGAGAGTACGTGTGTGTGAGAGAGTACGTGTGTGTGTGTGTGAGAGAGTACGTGTGTGTGTGTGTGAGAGAGTACGTGTGTGTGTGTGTGAGAGAGTACGTGTGTGTGAGAGAGTACGTGTGTGTGTGTGTGAGAGAGTACACGTGTGTGTGTGTGAGAGAGTACGTGTGTGTGTGTGAGAGAGTACGTGTGTGTGTGTGTGTGTGTGTGTGTGTGTGAGAGAGAGAGAGTGTGTGTGTGTGTGTGTGTGTGAGAGAGTACGTTTGTGTGTGTGTGTGTGTGTGAGAGAGTACGTTTGTGTGTAAGTACGTGTGTGTGTGTGTGTGTACGTACATAAATGTACATGTGTGTGTGTATGTACGCGCTCACGTGTCTGAGTGCGTGTTAATTTGCGTGGGTGTGTGCGTGCGGCCACGCTGCTCCCCAGTGGGGCTGTACAGAATGTCCTATTCTGCGGTGCTTTTTACAGTATGCTCCAGTTCAGTCGCTGTAGCCGGGGTTCAGTCAGCGCAGTACGGTGATTTGCATGTTCCCCTGATACACGCGCGGGGCCGGCTATCTCCGCTCAAAGAGCTGACTCGCACTGGAAAGTCATGCGATGGGACCTTGGGGGGATGGGGGGGGGGGGGGGGGGAGCCAATGCTTTTCCTGGTAAAAGTGTGTCTTGTGCAGGCCCAGCGCGGCAGCTTGATTTTTCATTCTCTCGCTACCTCTTGTTCACCCCCCCCCCCCTCCTCCGTCCGCTCCTACTCCGGTGCAGCAGGCAGGCCTCTGGGCAGCCCAGGTGGCGCTGCACCTGTTCACGTGCGCTGCACAGTCGCTGCCTGCACCTGAGGGTACAGAGCTGCCTGCTGCTGCCCTCCCCCACACACGCACCGCTCATTATTCATCCCCGGATTTAATTTATGGCAAACAATGTTGCAGCGTGTGAATTCCTCCTCGCGCGGCGGACGCCGGAGCGAGGCTCCCGGTGTGTCGGGCATCGGGGGCGTTCAGGGGCGTGCGAGGCCGGGCGCGGGGAGGAGACCCCGCTGTTGACCCCGCTCACTTCCCTGACCTGTCCTCTCTTTTTGTCTTTCAGGATCTAAGGAAACAGGTTGCCCCCTTGCTCAAGAGCTTCCAGGGAGAGGTGAGTGTGTTATTGAGTGTGTGTGTGTGTTTAGCGTGTGTGCGGTGTTGTATTGTATTGACACACTGATAGACTCTGGTGCTCAAACAAAGCCTTCAAACAATGGAACTCCGAAAGGCTGCTTGACATTCAGCGACCGTTGGCGTCGCTCCACTTCTCTACTCTTTTGGCGGTTTTCAACCGGGCTCCTAAATCATCTTATTCTCTGTGCTTCTTTCTATCTCCTGTCACCACTCTAGTGCCAATCTCACCCTCCCACACCTCTCTCTCTCTCTCTCTCTCTCTCTCTCTCTCTCTCTCTCTCTCTCTCTCTCTCTCTCTCTCTCTCTCTCTCTCTCTCTCTCTCTCTCTCTCTCTCTCTCTCTCTCTCTCTCTCTCTCTCTCTCTCTCTCTCTCTCTCTCTCGTTCTCTCTCTCTCTCGTCCCCTCTCTCTCTCTCTCGTCCCCTCTCTCTCTCTCTCGTCCCCTCTCTCTCTCTCTCGTCCCCTCTCTCTCTCTCTCTCTCTCGTCCCCTCTCTCTCTCGTCCCCTCTCATGCCCTCCTCCTCTCTTCATGTTGTGTCCTGTTCACCATGTCCTATAGCCCGGGGGTGTGTTTAAATTGCATCCTGTGAAGGAGAGCGAAGCCACCTCAGAACCCTGGCGGGAGCCAATCACGTCGCTCCAAATGCCATTTCTTCCAATTTGGCGGAGCTGCATGACTCTGTGGACTCTTTGTTATTCTTATATTTTTTGTAGCATGAGCCCTTCGCACACTGCCGTATTTATTTAGATCCCGGGCAACACTTGGTCCAGGGTTTCTACACGGCATGACCTTGGTCGTGTGTGTGTGTGTGTGTGTGTGTGTGTGTGTGTGTGTGGAGCCCATTATACACTGCGCCCCTCCTGATATCTGGGCTCCATCTTTGGGGCCTATTTTGATCATGACTCCTGCTGTCTGGCAGCTATATACCTCCCCCGTCCACTCCCCCCCATATGGGGGAGTCAAAGGGCAGGGGGGAGCCGGCCGGGGGCGCCGACTGGGGGAGGGGTGGTTGGACGGTCAACACACACTCACACTCACACTCACACTCACACACACACACACACACACACACACACACACACACACACACACACACACACACACACACAGAGAGAGATATGCACACGCAATCAACTAGACAGATAGTGACAGGGCTGCTTTGCCAACAGCCATGGAATATGACAGTTTAACACTGGGTACCGTGTAACAGTGGTTCATACAGTGAATAAGACGGTTTAACACTGGGTTTACTGGGTTACAGTGGTTCATACAGTGAATAAGACGGTTTAACACTGGGTTTACTGGGTTACAGTGGTTCGTACAGTGAATATGACGGTTTAACACTGGGTTTACTGGGTTACAGTGGTTCATACAGTGAATATGACGGTTTAACACTGGGTTTACTGGGTTACAGTGGTTCATACAGTGAATATGACAGTTTAACACTGGGTTTACTGGGTTACAGTGGTTCATACAGTGAATAAGACGGTTTAACACTGGGTTTACTGGGTTACAGTGGTTCATACAGTGAATATGACGGTTTAACACTGGGTTTACTGGGTTATAGTGGTTCATACAGTGAATATGACGGTTTAACACTGGGTTTACTGGGTTACAGTGGCTCATACAGTGAATATGACGGTTTAACACTGGGTTTACTGGGTTACAGTGGTTCAATATGACAGTTTAACACTGGGTTTACTGGGTTACAGTGGTTCGTACAGTGAATATGACAGTTTAACACTGGGTTTACTGGGTTACAGTGGTTCATACAGTGAATAAGACGGTTTAACACTGGGTTTACTGGGTTACAGTGGTTCGTACAGTGAATATGACAGTTTAACACTGGGTTTACTGGGTTACAGTGGTTCATACAGTGAATATGACAGTTTAACACTGGGTTTACTGGGTTACAGTGGTTCGTACTGTGAATATGACAGTTTAACACTGGGTTTACTGGGTTACAGTGGTTCATACAGTGAATAAGACGGTTTAACACTGGGTTTACTGGGTTATAGTGGTTCGTACAGTGAATAAGACGGTTTAACACTGGGTTTACTGGGTTACAGTGGTTCGTAGAGTGAATATGACGGTTTAACACTGGATTTACTGGGTTACAGTGGTTCATACAGTGAATAAGACGGTTTAACACTGGGTTTACTGGGTTATAGTGGTTCGTACAGTGAATAAGACGGTTTAACACTGGGTTTACTGGGTTACAGTGGTTCATACAGTGAATAAGACGGTTTAACACTGGGTTTACTGGGTTACAGTGGTTCATACAGTGAATAAGACGGTTTAACAGTGGGTTGCCGTGGTACCGTGGTTCCTCCAGCCACTGAGTGTTGGTTCCACACAGAGCCAGACCCACGGTTCTCTACGAGCTGCTGCGGTGGTTCCTGGTGTTCGGCTGACGCTCAGCCCTCTACTTAGGGACCAGGAATAGTCGTAATATAACTACAGCGCTGTTGACTCTATCGTCGTTCCCTGTGCCCTGCTCTCTCCCGTTGACACACCTCAACACGCGGTGCACTCCCCCGCCCCAGTGCATCGTGGGTGGTCCCCGAGCGCCGAGACGCCTGGTAGGGAGACGCGCCTGTGATGTTCTGAGAAGGCGACCCTCTCCTGTGTTCCCGGCCGATCAATCAGGCCGCCGTTCAGCGCGGGCACATGCCGGAGCACGAAACTCGCCAGACGAGATGTTATTTAAGCCCCCGTTTTGTTTGCTTACCCCTTGAATGCTTTGATCAAGGACAAGATAGAAGTGTGAGCCAGTCTGCCCAGATGAAGCCCCGGGCTAGCTTATCCAAAATTAGTTTCACGGGCTGGCTCCGCACGCACGTCAAGACGAACACGGTGGCCAAGAACCACAGAGCAGGCAAACAAAGCTAACAAACTCCGAGCTACCGCTGAGGGCTCTTGAGATCTGGAGAGACCCCGCCGGTGACATTGGGAAGGGATCGTCCTCCAGTTATTATAATCTCCAATAACGGGCCACGGCTCCCTGAAGACCTGGGCCCTTTCAGAAGTTACTCTGGTGAACAGGTTATGTTATTGGGAATAGGCGTGCGTGCCTTCTGCGTTTGTGGTGTGTGTGTGTGTGTGTGTGTGTGTTGTGGCGGGTTCACGTGTGTGCCCGTGCGTGTGTGTGTGTGTGTGTGTGTGTGCGTGCGTATCTGTGTGTGTTTCTCGTTTAGTGTTCCTTGTTGGTCCATCGATCAGATAAGCTTTTCCATTATCCCAGGCTTCAGTCTCTGCTTCCCATAGCCTGCCCTTATCAGACTCCAGTGGGGCCACACACATGCATGCACACGCGCACAGGTCAGCCCCGTGCCCTTCACACGCCGCGCCTCGATAGGGGCGCCGGCCACTGCTGACGGATGGTGGCACTAGGTGCTGACGTGTGTGTGTGTGTGTGTGCGCGTGTGCGTGCTCATGTGTGTATGTCTCTGTGCTTTTGTGCAAGTGTGGCTGTGTGTTTGTCTCTGAATGCAAGTGTGCGTTTGTGTGTGTGTTTGTTTTTCTGTTCCTGTTTGTGTGCTGTGCTTGTGTGTGTCTGTTTGTGTGTGTGTGTGTGTGTGTGTGTGTGTGTGTCTGTACTTGTATGTGTGTCTCTGCGTGTGTCTGTGCGCGTGCTTGTGTGCGTCTCTGCGTGTGCGTGCGTGTTGGAACAGCGTAGGTAGGGGTAGCGTTTGCAATGCCAAGCACTGGTGCAGCCCACCGATACTGGCGCGGTATAATTTGTGTGTTGCTGCGTGTCACTAAGCCGTGTGTATATGTAAGGAGAGAGCCGGGGCGGGGAGCCTTAATGCTAGTTCTTTAAAGAGCCGCCCCGGGCTGAGCGTTGTGTGTGGAGACACTGGGTGGTCGTCTAATGGCTCTGGTCCTTGAGTTAACCTGCTGCCTCTAACCGTCGGGTGTGTCCTACATTAAACGTCTATTTCCTGCCTCCCATGCTGCGCTATATAAAGCGGCTGTACCACTGACCTTGGCCCAGTCATTCTGCAGTCGCAACGCTCCCCACCGCCAACGCACCCCCCCCCCCCCCGTTGCCTTTGTGGTGGCGTGTGTGCGCTCGTGGGGGGTGTGGGAGTGTGTGTGCTTGGTGGTGTGTGTGTGTGCGTGTCTGTGTGGGAGATGCCCGCGTCTGAAGAATGGCTGTGCGTGTTATTCTACGGTTATTAATGGTCGTACCCTGAACCCTCTCATTATGTCCCCCCGCCTATAGTGTCATCTTCCCCTGACACACACACACACACACACACACACACACACACACACACACACACACACACACACACACAGGAACACTCACTGTAACACACACACACAGGAACACTCACTGTAACACACACTGTAACACACACTTATTCTAATGTTGCTGTGTTGAAGGCATTAGCGGACTGCATCTGTAATCCCCCATTAGCGACCCCTCCGCCCCCCCGCCGTCCCCCAGCACAGGAAGTCCTCGTAGGAGCCCGACCCCTGGTCAGAGCCGGCCCGGGTGTTACGGCCCACTTCTGCTTAAGTTCCACCAATCGAAGCCCTGTGCATCGCAGGGACACGCACAGCTAGCGCACGTTCGCCTTCGCCCGACGCACATGGAAAATCACGAGGGAGGGAGGGGGGAGGGGGGAGGGAGACAGCAAAACCAAGACTGTGTTGGGAGGAAAGAACTGGGTGAGATAATGTGGGAGGGAGACGTGGACAGACGGGGGGAGAGGGAGCCCGTTTGAGGCTAGCGAACGAGGGGTGCTGGCACCAGCCTACTCAGCACCAGATGTTTTGCGGCTAAAAAGCGAGCAGGGAATCAAAGCCATGCAAGGAGATTTATTAGGTTCCCATAGGAGGCCGGGCAGTATTACATGTAGCCCACTCTGTTTACAGTGGCAGCCGCCCCTAAACCACCCATCCACTACACTACTGGCTTGGCCAGGAATGTGAAGACTTTATATTTGGACTTTTATAGGCTTTTGTTTTGTGTTATTTATTTTTTTCCCCCCAACTTTCTGTGGGTTACTGTGCTGGAGAGCAACACAAGGCAGAGATCCAGGCCAGTTCAGTAGCAGCACCGCTGCAACATCTGCTCCTGCCTGCTCAGAGCCCGCGCTTCCCTTTATTCCCCCTCCTCTCCCGATTGTTCTTAGCTTAGCCTCTTTGTCGATGGCTTACGCCGTTCCGTCAGCGGCGGGCCAACAGAGATGGGGTTGTTCCAGTTTATGCCAGGCGGTTCGCGGCGCTGCAGTGGGAGCATCGACCACCCTTATGAAAGAAAAGTTGGTGTTCCCACTATGGGTTTTAGATTAATCTCCTATAGATCCATGCTAATGCCGCCGTCCATTTCGATAGCATCAGCCCTGGAACGCGCGGCTCTGCTAATGGCCGTCGCCGGTAATGGATCCGCGCGCCGCGCCGACGCTAAGAGCCCGCGGAATAATCTAGGCCTGCTGTGACGGGGAGGGCCGGGCCAGCTGTTTAATGATGTCAGCGCTCCAAGGGACCCTGTGACACACGCACACGCGCACGCACACGCGCACACACAGTCATTCACACGCACGCACACGTACAAACGAATACACACAAATACACCCATGCACGCACACATGCAAACACGTATACACGTGTACATACACACATACATACACACGCACACACACTCGACGCACACTAGACGCACACGCACACGCACATGTATAAAAACACACTGACGCGCGCACTAACACACTCACCCGTACACGTACACATGCACACATACGGCCAGGCACACAACCAGATGTGAGCAGGCTGGCGTTTGCGTGTGCGGCCGGCGTTCCTTATCCGTCGTCGGCTGAACAGCTGAGGCGGTTCAAGGCAGAGGAAACACCGGCCCAGCCATGACAGGTCCCCCCCCCCCCCCCCCGCAGCAAGGGGCCGGGGCGGGCCGGGGGCCAGCAAGACAGCAATGCTCAGTGTGTCTCTCTCTCTCTCTCTCTCTCCCTCTCTCTTTGTCCCACTCTTTCTCCCTTGTCCCATTCCCTGTCTTTCTCCTTATCCCTGTCTCTCTGTCTCTCTCTCATTGTATGTCTGTCTCTCTCTTTTGTCTCCCTCTCTCTCTCTCCCTTGTCCCTGTCTCTCTCTGTGTCTCCCTTTCGCTCTGTCTCTCTCTGGCTTTTTCCCTTCTGTCTCTCTTTCCCTGTCCCCTGTCTCCCTCTCTCTCTCCCTGTCTCTCTTTCCCTGTCTCCCTCGCTCTCTCCCTCTCTCTCTCTCTGTCTCTCTTTCCTTGTCCCCTGTCTCCCTGTCTCTCTCTCTCTCCCTCTCTCTCTCCCGGTCTCTCTCCCTCTCTCTCTCTCTCTCTCTTGGAGGGGGTGGGGGGGCTCAGAGTATGGATGTGACATTCTCGCGGGCTCCGCTCTATCTCACGCTGCCTGTCCTTCTCTCCCCGCTCAGATCGATGCGTTGAGTAAAAGAAGTAAAGAAGCAGAAGCCGCCTTCTTGACCGTCTACAAGAAACTAATCGATGTCCCAGGTAAGATAAATGTACTGTGTGTGTGTGCGCCCAGGAGTTGTGTACAGGCGCTGTGTACAGGCGTTGTGTACAGGCGCTGTGTACAGGCGTTGTGTACAGGCGTTGTGTACAGCCGTTGTGTACAGGCGTTGTGTGCAGCCGTTGTGTACAGGCTTCACTTCAGTCGTCGGCTGAGATGAGGCAGCATTCTGATGGGGACACGTCTGACGAGGGGGGGACACACCTGACAGGGGAGGGACACGCCTGCCGAGCGTGAGACACGCCTGGTGACATGGACGCGCCTGACGTGCGTTAACATGCCTGATCCGGCATCATGGGGAAGAGAATCGGCGACGCACCAGCGACCCCCCCGCCCCCCCCACTCTGGTTCTCCTTCACCGTGCACCCAGGCGTGTGTAACGCCTTAATATGTCCCCGCGAGGCCCCGGTCCCCCTCTGCGCCCCCCACCCCCCCGAAAGCGTCCCGAGCAGAAGGATGCGTCTCGGACACGGATGACGAGCACGCCCGGGATTGGCTCCCGGGGAGGGGGAGGAGGAGGGGGGAGAGGAGGGGGGAGAGGAAGAGGGAGGAGGTGGCGTGCTCCAATGTACAGAACACGGTCACATTGGCGCGGGTGAGGTGGCTGTTTATTTTAAACCGAGCCGGGGACCCTGGAGGGCTGCGCACGTAGAGACCTGAGCGCAGCGGGGTTCATGTATAGCGTAAGGAGGTCGCGTCGGCCCCGTGAGAATAGACCTACAGTAATATCTTTGGATTGTACTGCTCCCAATAAGTCAGCGCCAGGCCTGACGGGGCTATTCTTAACTCGCAGCGAGACAATGATGTAATGCCCGCTGCGCACGCACACACACACACACACAGACACACAGGCTCAGACACACACACACAAGCTCAGACACACACGCTCACACACACACTCACAGACACGCTCAGACACACACACGCGCTCACACACACACAGACACACTCAGACACACACAGAAGCTCAGACACACACACACACACACACACACACACACACACCCGCTCAGACACACACACACACACCCGCTCAGACACACACACACACACACACACACACACACCCGCTCAGACACGCACACACACACACACACACACACACACACACACACACACACACACACACACACACACACACACACACACACACACACACACACACACACACACACACACACACACACGTGCACAGAGGAGTGACTAATGCAGCAGTCTGGAGAGAGGAAACAGTGTGTTTTGTTCTGTCTTCCATCAGCGAAGGCCTGGTTAGTCAGTGTGCTGTGCTGGCCTCAGATTAAATGTGTCTGGCTGCGGCGGGGAGCTCCACGGGCCCAGCGCTCCCACTGCTGTTAGCGCGCCGCTGCTCTGGGAAGGAGCCCTGCTGAAGGACGAAGGCCCGATAAGAAACGCACAAAGTTGATTTCCAAGGGCAGCCGGGCAGATACGGTGTCCGAGTGGAGGGCTGCTTGTATTGTGCGTGCCAGAGTGGGAAAGTCGACACACACAAGCCTGTGTGTGTGTGTGTGTGTGTGTGTGTGTGTGTGTGCGGCGTTTCACCTTGACAACATCGAATCAGCGTGAAATTCCCCAATCGCGCCATGCTGATCTTCCATTAGCATAGTTAAGATATCTTACTGCGTCAGACATGACACACACACACACACACACACACACACACACACACACACACACACACACACACACACACACACACACACACACACACACACACACACACACACACACACACACACACACAGAGGGGGCTCTCACCCCCAGCTGTAAGCTGTCAGTCTCTCTTATCGGTACACACACCCAAACTGCTCTCTTAGCCGGCGTGCGGATGAGCATGGCCCGAGTCTCTTGGCGGCCTGTCACCGGCCTGCCACCCATGAGCACCAATCAGTTGTGATTGGTCTGACTGACAGGCCTCTCACCACCACCACCACCACCCTGACAGACAGCCCAGCTGTGTGTGTGTGTGTGTGTGTGTGTGTGTGTGTGTGTGTGTGTGTGTGTGTGTCAGAGAGAACCTGTGGAAAGTTCCCCGGTCTCTCTCTGTATTCTGTCCCCTTTGATTCCTCCGTGGTTTCCAGTCTTCAGCCGTGCCACCCCCCCCCCACCCCCCTCCCAGTGGCGCTCGTGGCGGCCGTGTATCAAAGTCGACCATTTTGTGTTAATCGGGGCGCTGTGATCTGTGTTTGCGTGCGTCACTCTCTCTGTTGTTCTTTCATTCCGTCCCGTCTCTCCGTGCGCTCCTTCCCTCTCTCTCATGTGCATCGCTGCTCATCTCATGGCCGGGCTGATTGCGTGGCTCTGTTGGTATAAAGTCTCTCAGCTGGCCTTGCTCTTTTAGAAGTGTGTGCGTGTCTGTGCGTGTGTATAGAGGTGTCTTCATGAAGGTAAAGCTCGTGCTACTGTTACACTATCAGTCCAATAATCCTGGGGTTCTCTGTGGGCCTTTGTTAAAGACAGTTTGCTGAGACCAATAAACTCTGACGTTATTAAAATGATACTGTGAGTAGCAAATAATCCACAGCAAACTCTTATTAGTGTTACGGTTTTAGAAAGAATGATTAAAGTGATATGAGCAACAAAAATACACAAAAGCAAACCCATAACATAATGCCTGCCTAATAAAAGGAGAGCTGAGTTGAACCTTTCCGTCCGGTAGGGATGGCTGAAGGGCACCCCGGCGGGGCTGATGCCCCCAGCCAGCGGGCCCGCTGAGCCTTGGTCATCGGTACTCGAGTCTGTGACGTGATAAGCTGTCCATGTGGAGAGCCATGTTTAACAGGAAGTGTGTGTGTGTGTTTCTGCGTGTGTGTGTTTCTGCGTGTGTGTGTGTGTTTCTGCGTCTGTGCGTGTGTGTGTTTCTGCGTGTGTGCGTGTCTGTGTCTGCGTCTGTGTGTCTCTGTTTGTGTGTCTGCCTGTGTCTGTGTGTGTGTGTGTGTGTGTGTGTGCGTCTTCCTGTGTGTGTGTGTGTGTGTGTGTGTGTGTGTGTGTGTGTGTGTGTGTGTGTGTGCGTCCCAGACCCCGTGCCGGTGCTGGAGCTCACCCAGCAGCTGCAGCTGAAGCTCCAGAGGATGCACGACATCGAGACGGAGAACGCCAAGCTCCGGGAGACCCTGGACGACTACAACAAGGAGTTCGCCGAGGTCAAGAATCAAGGTCGGTCGCACACACACACACCTACACACACGCACGCACACACCTACACACACACAAGTATGTACTCGCACACCTACACAGGCACGCACACACCTACACAAACGCACAAGTATGTACTCACACACCTACACACACGCACTCACACACCTACACACACATGTACGTACTCGCACACCTACACAAACGCACAAGTATGTACTCACACACCTACACAGGCACAGACACACACCTACACACACGCATACGTACGCACGCACACGCCTACATACACGCATATGTACGCACGCACACACCTACACCTACACACATACGTACTCACACACCTACACAAACGCACAAGTATGTACTCGCACACCTACACGCACACACCTGCACACGCATGTACGCACACACTCACCGACACACACACACCCCTAAGCACACATACATCTACACGCCCACAAACTTACGCACGCACACGCCTAAACAAACCTGTGTGTGTGTGTGTTTTCATCCAGGTGCGTGTGGGTTTGCATGCGTGTGTTTTTATTTGCATGTTTTATGAGGGCACTCCAGGCGAGCGAGTTCCGGTCCGTGTTTATTTGTGTGTTTGTAATTTGTGCGAGCGTGTGTGTTTCATTTGTTTGCGTGCGTACCTCAAGTCCCGACGGCTCTACGGCACGCAGGGCGGGCGGGCGTCGTGCCCGGGGCGCTCCAGGTGCTAATACCTAGCGGATGAGTTTGTTGTCACGGTGACGCGAGCTCCTTACGTCTCCCTGGAGAGACAGTTGCCGGGGAATCGTTCCAGAACCCACCTTTTGTTAATAACGGCAAAAGAGACGTCGCACGCTCCTCTAGATAGGTGTCCCTGGAACGGGGGGGAAGGCTGAGTAAGAACTCGTTCCCGGGAGACGTGGCCTGACGGATGGGAGGCGACAGGCAGGACTCGCTGTAAGGAGGGATGAGGTGGAGCGCCGGGAATGATGTTGGAACCGAGAGAGTGGGGAGCGATACCAGCAGTTCATATCAGAGCAGGGGGGGGGGGGGGGGGGGGGGGGGGAGAGCTGGGGCAATGTTTTGGAATCCCCCCCCCCCCCCCCCCGCCCTGCGACGCAAGTTAATTGGAACAGCTCGATACCGGCAGAGTTCTATTCTGCCATTGATTTTTCGGTTCCCCCATCTTTTATTCTCCCTTCCTCCCTCAGTGGAGGGCGGGAGGGGGGGGGGGGGGTATTTAAACCCCCAAACACAGTGGAACTCCCACTCCCGGAACACACACACACACACACACGTGCACTGACACGCACGCGCGCACGTGTACACGCGGAGTACAGGGGCCATTGATCCCCGCAACCTAAATGTTTAAAGTTCAGTTAGGCGGTTAAGGGGTAAGAGGGCTCAGAGGGGGCGCTCGCCTATTGATTATGTGTCTGGGCCGTGAGACTAGAGTTTAAATCACACACACACACACACACACACACACACACACACACACACACACACACACACACACACACACACACACACACACACACACACACACACACACACACACACACACACACACACACACACACACACACACACACGGTGCTCAGAGCTCTCAGTCAAAGGCGGCAAGCAGCAGCAGTTCTCTTTATCTTTGTCTCACTCACTTATATCTTCCTCCCTGACGCGCGTAGGCCTATTTATTAGGCCAGTAATGTGTGAGATTTATTTCAGGCTCCTCCGTACGGAGCCTTGCCGTCAGCAGGTTACGGCTTTCAACACAAGCGCACACCTAATGCGTACAGTGTACCCACTGGGAATCGATGGGAGGATTATATTTATCCTATGGAAACGCTATGCAGCCCCGGGTTAGGCTGCTCGGAGGAGACGAGGACGAGCCAAGGAGCCCCCGGGAGAGCCAACGCTGCGCTCTGATCGTTGCCACCTGTTTACATCCCTCTGTTTGTTGTGTTGTCTCACCTCTGGTCTCACTCCCGCTGTCCCGCCTGCCGCCCTCCAGAGGTGACCATCAAGTCGCTGAAGGAGAAGATCCGGGAGTATGAGCAGTCCATGAAGAACCAGGCGGAGAACCTGGCGCAGGAGAAGCAGCAGCAGCTCCACCATGACTATGCAGAGAAGGAGAGGTGTGTGTGTCTGTGTCTGTCTGCTCTGTCTGTGTGCATCTGTGTGTCTGTCTGCTCTGTGTGTGTGTGTGTCTGTGTGCGTCTGCTGTGTGTGTGTGTGTGTGTGTGTGTGTGCCTGTGTGCATCTGCTGTGTGTGTGTGTCTGCTTCCTGTTTGTCCCCCTCTCCCGCTCATTCATACCGATTTAGTTGTGCCATTTTATTTATTGATCTATTTTGGTTCATTTTAATTGTATTGTTAGGCAGCTTGTATTGCAATTTTGAACAAAAGGCGCTTTACAAAACAAATCAAATGTTTAGTGACGCCGCGATGTGTTACGGAGCACGAGTGTTCCTCATGTTCGGGATGTTATATTGAATGGGCTCTGGAGGTGTACCTTCATCACTATCAACCCAGGATTTCTATTTAAGCGCTGTTATTTCTGACTCCAGCTCTTGACGTGAAGCAGGCGGCCTTCTGGCTTTGAGCAAAGGCATTCAACTTTAATGAAGGGACGTCGTATTGTGTCACATGTGTCCTGTGATCCTGTGAGGGTTTGAAGCGGGAGTTAAAAAGGCGCATGCTGGGACTAACCGAGGAGCTTCTATAGGTGGACCGAGGTTGATCTTCATAGGTGAAGCAGACTCATTCTGGAGGGGCTAGTAGATGTCTCCTTGTCTTTGGAGTGGAGTTCTTAAGCCCTGAGGGGAATCCGCACTCTATCAAAGTAGAACTTTTATTCTGGGTTTTTAAATTAAATCAAATCTTCATAGTAAGCCCAACTAATCAAATGTCAAATGGGACAATTGAATATTGCTCAGTGAGATATTTCCAGCTATTTCATGTGTTCCGATTGATCTGGTTCAGAGATCAAGTTGGCCATAACTACATTTTGTTCATTAGATTTGGTTTATCTTTTTGTAAAATCAAATGTCAAGCTTCAAGTTTCAGACTTGAATTAGTTTCCGCTAATAATACCGATATGGCAATGCGTCAGGCGGAGGCCTTCGTTCTCTATTTTAACCAAACAATTTCAGCCATTACATCTGTAATATCAACGTCAACGCAAAACCTGTAAGGGTGTTTACACTAATCTAACCCAGAGTCTCAGACACTCCTACATTGGGATGGAATACTTATTTATACCGAGATACAGAGTCCCAGACATAGTCCAACATTGTATCTAGGAATATAGCGCCTGGGTTGCTAACTGTGTGTGTGTGTGTGTGTGTGTGTGCGTGCGTGCGTGTGCGTGTGTGTGAGCGTACGGCGCCGTAGCCCGCAGTGAGTTTAGCATAGCCGCGTGGTAATAAATAGAATCCAGCAGGGCTTGAAATGAACAGGCGCTGGCCCGTCAGACGGAGGTAATGATTGGCTGCGGAGCGTTAGCCCGCTAATTCCCTCTGCCTCGACGGCCCGAAAGGTTTCAGATTAAATGTTAAAATAAAGCCCAGCCGGAGCTCTGGCTCTGATTGGCTGGGGTCGCGGAGGTGTGTCCCCACAGCCCCCTGTGTGGTGGGGGGGGCTCCTGATCTGAGAGGGGTCATAGCGGTGCGTCCTCGCCCCCTCTCGGATCAGGAGCTCCCAGAATGCACCGCAGCCTTCCCAACGCACACGACGGCCCGCATGGCGCTCCCACAGACCTCTGGGGCCGGGAAACAACGGCAGGAATAATGAAACACATTGGAACAGTAAATATTTATATTTTACATCATATATATCTATATATTTTGGAACATGGATCACAAAGGGAGAGGTCATCGCGAGGCTGTGTGTTGCATGGGAGGCTCCATTTGCTTGCAGGCCGAGCACGTATCTCATGCTTCGCCTGCATGTATGTGTGTCATTATGGCCCCCATTGCACTTCTGACCCCCCCTGGAAGGAGGGATCCCCCACTCTGCGTTCCTTTTCAAGATTTCTTCCTCGCTAATGAAGGGAGTTTATTCTTGCCCTCTGGGGGGCCAGGGTCAGGGGGGGGGGTCATAAACAAACGGCCTGTTAAGCCCTTTGATACTGTACCTGTGATTTAGGGCTACACAGATAAAATCGACAAACCACGCTTGTGTCAAACAGAACCCCCGTCTGGCCTCCCCCCGGGTGTCTCCCCCCTGGTGTCTCCCCCCTGGTGTCTCCCCCCTGGTGTCTCGCTCCAGGCCGGCCGCGGGCCGAGCGTGTGTGATCCGGGACGCATCGGTCATCGGATCGTTAGTCTGTGTTTATTTAGGATCCTGCGTCCCAGATCTTGAGCGCAGCCAAAACATGAGCCTTATTATGTTATTGAATGTTCTTCCGACATTTCCGGCGGGTTGCAATAGTTTTTGTAGCGTTGCGTCAGTCTTCGGTCTGTGCTTCGGGGAAACGGTAGTGTGACCGAACGACGTCTCCAGGTGGGACACTGCCGTTCTTTGATTTACTGTTACGGTTTCGTTTAAAGTTCACGACAACGAATGACGAATCGATGCTGCCAACCAGAAAGTCAACTCTTCCCCCTGACCCAATTTGTGCTGAATCCCGCGGCGGGCCTGAGCCTATCCTGCAGCGCCGTGATTCCCAGCCAGGCAGCAGATCTACAGTAGAAGATCAATTGTCTCACTGTACTTCCTGTACGTCAGGGTTTTATAGGCCCCCTTCCTGTCGGCAGAGGGCTGACTTCCTGTGACTGAGAGAGGGCAATAAATGGATGGCACCTCTGATGCATTTGATCCTACAGCGAGGGGGAGATGAAAGCACAGGCTGGGAGCGGAATAATAGTGAGGACGGGAGTGACCGACTTTTAGGGAGAGGGGGAGGGCATCAAAGAGTGTGTTTAAGACTCTCCGCGCCATGTTATGGACGTTTTTCTTCTATTTTTATCAATTTCTCTGCGTAGACCAAATTATGTTTTTTCTAAGAAGTAATCTATTTTCTCTCAGTGGTTTCACATCGCCTTCCCTCTTTCTCTCTCTCTCTCTTTCCTTCTGACTGTCCTGTTGCCCTCCCCTGTTTCCTCTCTCGCTTTCTCGCTCGCTCACTTCTCCTCTCTGTCTCTCTCTCTCTCTCTCTCTCTCTCCCTCACTCCCCTTCCCCTGTCCCCCCCTCGCGCTCTAACCATCTCTCCCTCCTCCCTCCTCCCTCCTCCACCCCCCTGGCCCGGAGTGGCCCAGTGGCCAGACATTCCTGTCTAATAGGCCTGCTTAATGAGGAGTGGGTTGTATTGGGAGGGGATTTTTTCAGAGAGAGGAAAACACTTCAGACATGGTGGGAAAAAGGAATTGTTACAGCTGCTGGTTAACGTGAGCGGCTGACGATTTACTGACTGTCTCTCTCTCTCTCTCTCTCTCGCTCTGTGACTCTCTCTCTCTCTCTCTCTCTCTCTCTCTGTCTCTCTGTTTCTCTCTCTCTGTGTCTCTCTCGCTCTCTCTCTGTCTCTCTCTGTGTCTCTCTCGCTCTCTCTCTGTCTCTCTGTCTCTCTCTCTCTCTCTCCTGTCTCTCTCCTGTCTCCCTGCAGGAAGCTTCAGGAGAGCAGAGACTCCATGTCCTCACGGTTGGAGGAGGCTGACCACAAAAGCCAGTCCTTACAGACAGGTACCTACCCCCCCCCCCCCCCCCCCTTTCCAGTCTCTTAAAGGCCCACGCATTCTGCCCGTCCAACATGACTAAAACATAATGCTAATCCCACACCGACTTTGATATGTTTAAAGGATTCTGTACCACTTGTTGTTCTGATCAAAACACTTGCATGTTCTCTTTTTAAAGCACTTGAAACATCTCAGGCAGAGCTCTTTGATTTGAAGACCAAGTATGACGAGGAGACCACAGCAAAGTACGTGTCCTTTTTTCTTCTCTCCTTGTTGCGGGGGTGTTTGAATGGCTTTTCATGCTCCACTTATGACAAAGCCTCCAGTCTGGGCCCTGACTCCTCTGTGGCCGTGCTGGGTTGACTCCCACAGAGGGACACATTCTGACTCATTAGACAAAGCATGCTTTCTGTTAATGGGCGGTATGTGGCCCAGGAGTTAGTACGGGTTGGCTGGTCACCGTAAGGGGGCTAGTTCGATCCCCGGCCCCTCCTAGCGTCCTGTGAGTGTCGAGGTTTCCCAGAGCAAGGCACCTCACTCTCAACTGCTACTGACGAGCTGGCTGTTATTTAGCGCTCTTATTCAGAAAGCTTCTTCCAGGAGGTAGAAACATTTTTCTAAATAAGAGCCCTTTTTGATTCCTGGTCTTTCTAAATAAGAGCCCTTTTTGATTCCTGGTCTTTCTAAATAAAAGCCCTTTTTGATTCCTGGTCTTTCTAAATAAGAGCCCTTTTTGATTCCTGGTCTTTCTAAATAAGAGCCCTTTTTGCTTTCAAAGAAGCGGGTATGGGTTACCCTGGACTATAAAACCATACACTTTCAGATGTAGACTTTGTACCATGTATGTTATTTCCTGGCTCACTGTCACTCCTCTCCATACATTCCAGAGCTGGTTGTGAGGATGTGGTCCCCGTCTGTCTTTTACAGCCCGAGTGGTTAAAGTCGGGTGGGGCCGGTTTGTTGAAATAAAACGCACTTAGGAAGGCCAGTGGATCATTCCATTGGCAGTTTTATTGATCCACACGCTGCTGAGCTAAACATATTGTCTCTTTCCCTTCCTGTGGGGGGACACACACACACACACACACACACACACACACACACACACACACACACACACACACACACACACACACACACACACACACACACACACACACACACAGCCTCTCCCAACAGCTGTATTAACTCGCCCTGCCACTGAACTTCACACCAATGGCTCCAGTGTTCACCCAACACTCTGTAAACTTCAAGCGTTTCTGTAATAACACTTCCAGTCAAAACAACGTCCAAAACCAGTCCTGGTTCCGCCAGCACCACAGAGTTGTTGATGTGGGTCACTCCAAGAACATAGGGTTGCAGGACCGTGGGGGGGGGGGGGGGTTGAAGGGTGAAGGGGGCGTGGCCTAACCAGTGGAGCCACCATGTCTATTGATCTAAGATGGCGTGTGTGAGGATCCGAACAGCTTTTTCAAGTCGGCGCTCTTTGCAGTAGAGTAGCACTCTTGCCATATCCAGACTCCCACACATCCCTCAGGCCGCTGCCACGGAGCAAACAGAACCACGCCATCGTCTATGATCACAATATTGACAGAATTAACTGAACAGGAAACCGCGAGTCTTCTTGGAACCGTGTACGTCCGTGCGTGTCCACAGACGGACGTTTTCCACGTACCAAGTGCAGCTCTGCTAACCCCCCCCCCCCCCCAGAACGGATCCGTCCGACCGTGTGGAGCGCTGCTAAACCCCCCCGCCCCCCCCCAGAACGGATCCGTCCGACCGAGTGGAGCGCTGCTAACCCCCCCCCCCCCCCCCCCCCAGAACGGATCCGTCCGACCGAGTGGAGCGCTGCTAAACCCCGACCCCCCCCCCCCCCCCCCCCCCCCCCCCAGAACGGTTTCGTCCGCCCCACAGCCGTGCCTTTGGCCTTGCTGTGTCGGCCCGGCCCTCTCTACACACAGTGTGGTCGGGTGTCGCCCCCCCCCCCCGACCTGCGGTCTCCATTAACCGCCGTGTCTCATTGATTGGCTGGTAAAAGCAGATCGATGGCTCTGCTCCTCACAGGCCCTCTCTCTGCTGCCTTCGCTCTCCTACCTGTTACATGGCAACGCAGTGAGTGAGTGTGTGTGTGTGTGTGTGTGTGGGTTTGTTGTTGTACAAGTGTGTGTGTGTGTGTCTGTGTGTGCGATTGCCTTTCCACTTCACGTGGCCGTGCGTGTGTGTTTGTGAGAGAGCATAAGGAGGTGAGGGTGAAGAAGGGAGCGGCCAATGAAAAGATCATGCATACGGTATAATGGTATTGATTATACCAATCGATTGGGGTTGTAGTCTCTCTCTGAGGCCCCCCCCTCCCCTCCCCGTGCCCAGAGCCTGTGACATTATCGTCTTTGCTCTGAGACTCTGAGACCTAGTCCCCTCCTCTGTGCTCCTCTTGTCCAGCCCAACACAACCAGGATGGGTTTGAGATAGACCCCCACTCCCTCACTGAGACTAATGGGCACATGGCCGCCCACACAAACACAAACACACGCACACAGACTAAGTCAGGCACACACGTGCGCACACACACAATCACAGGCACAAACATGCACAAGCTGCATGCACGCACACAAACACAAAGTCAGGCACGCACATGCACACACAAACGCAGGCACAATCACAATCACACACCGCGCTCACACACACACAAACACCGGCACACACGTGCCGCACGAACACACACACACACACAGACACACACACACACGCACGCACGTACGCACGCGCGCGCGCACACACACGGGGCCCGTGGGCCCGAGGCACCCGGGTCCTTCGCTATGTGGCGTGCTGTGATCTGAAATTTTAATGCAACGCTTTAAAGCCCACAGTAACCCTCCCCCCCCCCCCCCCCCCCCCAGAGTCCGGCCCCCGTTTACTGCTTGGCTGAGCAGAGAGCCAGAGCCCAGCTCCAAACCACGTTAACCCTTCGGTGGCCTGTGATTCGCTGTTTAAAAAATACATGTATGGAGATGTTCTCTCTCTCTGTCTATAGATATAGATAGATAGATGAATAGAAAAATACATATATGGAGATGTTGTCTCTCTCTATGTCTATATATCTATAGATATAGATAGATAGATAGATGAATAGAAAAATACTTATATGGAGATGTTGTCAATCTCTATGTCTATATATCTATAGATATAGATAGATAGATGAATAGAAACTACATATATGTAGATGTTCTCTCTGTCTGTGTGTGTGTATATATATATTTATATATATGTATATGTATGTATGTATATATATGTATATATATTGACAGTTTGACGAATATATATAGAGTTATATAGATATATATAGATATTGATGGATAGAATAGTTGTACACGTGTATATAAAAGCATGGATACTATCCATTCTGGTAAACACACACACACACACACACACACACACACACACACACACACACACACACTTAGAACTTCAGTTTCCACTAAGGAGGACATTGCGTGACAAATCCCCCACTGCATTTCAGTAATCTGCCTTTTAAAACACACACACACACACACACACACACACACACACACACACACACACACACACACACACACACACACACACCAAAATGTGGTCGATTTCTGCAGTCAGTGGGATGTTGAGGCTTTGGGGGGGGGGGGGGGGGGGGCTTACACGAGGGGGGCAGCCCCCACTCTGTGAGGCCCGGCCGGGGTCTGCTCGGCTGTACTCGCACGTTTAGTCTCCGTTAAAGATTAATGATATATTGATCCCCGACTTTGGTGTGTGTGTGTGTGTGTGTGTGTGTGTGTGTGTGTGTGTGTGTGTGTGTGTGTGTGTGTGTGTGTGTGTGTGTGTGTGTGTGTGTGTGTGTGTGTGTGTGTGTGTGTGGCCGAGAGATTATTTTCGGTGCACAGGAATGTTCCACTATTTTAGGAAGCGGGGGGCATTAAGAAGGAACACGGTTCCTCCTATCGGTGTTTATATTGAACGCCGCGGACACTCACCGAGGCAAGTGCCGCTGGAGCCGGGATGTCTTAGGAGACGAGGAAAGGAGGGAGGAAAGGAGGGAGGAGAGCTAGAGGGCAGGGAGCACGCTGAGGGGACCCGGCGGGAGTGAAGACAGAAGGGATCAGGGAGCGATGGAGGAGGGAAAGACAAATCTAAATCAGGGAAGATCCTGCTGGCATGGCGGACACGGCCGAGGGGAGGAGGGGGAGGGAGGGAGGGAGGGAGGAACAGGGGAGATGAAAGGAGGAAAGCAGAGGGAGATGGGGGGGGGGGGGGGGGGGGGGGGGAGGGGAGGTAAGGAGGGAGAGGGTTGAAGAGGCGATGGGGGGGCGGGCAGGCGCGGGCGAGAGAGGTTTGCAGAGAAAGGGAGCAAGGAGAGAGAGAGAGAGCGAGGAGATGATAAGAGATGAAAAGGAGCGTCTGGCAGGCAGGAAGTACAGTAGGGGCTCCGCGTCTGAGGGCGGCCCCCTCCACCGCCCCCCCCCCCACCCCCCCCCCCCCCCCCCCCCCCCCCCCCCCCGCCACACGGCTGGGGGCTCAAACCTCCACCGGTCCCATCGCCCGCACTGATGTCACCGCACATACACGCCGAGACCCGGCAGCAAATCAACCTGCGTGCGTGCGTGCGTGCGTGCGTGCGTGCGTGCGTTATCCTCTCCGACACACATCCCTGCATGCTCTCATGCTCCTCCTGGTGGCTGTGTTGTGTCACTGGCTTGTTGCACACGATGGCCGCGACAAAAACAGAAATGCAGTGATACTACAACGCCATGTAGCATCGCTGACACGCAGCGCTGAATGAATACATTCAAGGGCTGCCGGTCCGTCTGCAGCGACTGACTGACTGACTGACTGACTGTATCAGAATATGTAGAAAATCCCCTGCCTGTGATCTCCTCTGGCACTGGGCTACTAGCTTTCCCTTTTTATAATTCCCCAAATCCAGAGGTTATTTAAGAGGACTTTGCACATCTGTACTTTGATTAAACAGGCTGGTTGGACGTTGCTGCCTGTACGTGACGCTAACACACACACACATACGTGATGCTAACACAAATGCATACATGATGCTTATGCACGTGTACGTGATGCTAACACACACGTACATGACGCCAAAAGACGCTTGCGTGATGCCAACTCACGCGTACGAGATGCCAACACACCAGGGATGGAAATTAACACCCGCCCACACGCGGGTAATACTTTCCAGTCAGGTCCGATCAAATGTGCATATTCAATACATCCGTAAGACGGCGCTGCACAGTTCCACAACCATTACTGTCAACATCCGGCCCCCTTCTTCTTTTACGCCTCTCTTGCTGAACTGCGACTGTCAACATCCGGGATAATACACCGGTAACTAACAGCTCTCAAGTCTCACGCATTCGGCGTGAGACACACGCAATTCTGAAGAAGACGATGGGTGTGTCGCATAGACGTCGTCATCGTCTTGCCGTCCCTCCCCGTTCGGTGATTGGTTCCCCATCAGGCGAAAATCGGATCCATGGAATCCAGGCTGCCTTGCAGCGCGAAATGAAATCGCGGGCAAGGCAGCATGGCTATGGCCAGGCTATTTCGGAGGCAGGACACTTTCAGAATTCCATTCATAAATTAACAGACGTGACTGTGACGTGAATTGTCTGGCTGGCTGAAATTGGAGAGGGGTTCTGGAAGTGTCCATGGTAAGATTTGTGTAACCAACGAGAGAGAGGTATGATCAGTTAAGCATGACGAAGGAGAAATGTATGGAAGTAAATCTGTGCCCTCGGATTTTGAAAATAAAAAGCCATTGAATTCTAAGCACTGAATATTTATGCATCGAAATAACGTATCTGGATTTGAATTTCAACGTAATCAACGTCCCCACTTGAAGTTTTTGACGTTGAATCTTTGATTTTGAATTTTTAACATTGAAAAATAAAGCTGAATAGGAGTTCAATTCAAATCCAAATACGTTATTTCAATGCATAAATATTCAGTGCTTAGAGTTCAATGGCTTTTTAGTTTCAAAATCCGATGGCACGGATTAACTTCCATAGAAGTGACTCAAACATTTTGTGGTTAAGAGGGCGTATCGGCTTCCCCCATAGGTGTCTACAGTCTGGAGCGGTATGGAAGCGTGCAATAATTTGCAGTGTCAGAATTCTGAGAATTTAATCAGCATTTCAGGTTTCTCCGAATTCTCTGACACTGCAAATTAAAGCGCTACTACAGGGAACTACTTTCAGCGTGACTGGAGAGAACCTCCTTAAATTAACCTTTAATGCTAGATTTGCATGAACGCTATTGTGTGAATTAGTTTGGTTCTCTTTAATGGAGGCCGGAAGTGGGAGTTTCCTGGGGCTTGCCCCATGAATTCAACCCATGCACACGCTCACACGCCACGCTTTGTATTTCTCACCCAGAGAAATTGCCAGGATAGCGCCCACCAAATTGGGCCGCTATTTAACAGTGTTACAGGTAGGAATCAAATGTGTTTTCCGTACGTAGGGTAGGCCTAACCATACGTTCTCTTTTGCCCGGACATGCCCTCTTTTTGAGACAATGTTTTGCAGAATTTCAAAATCGTCCGGGATTTTATTAAAACCTCATGCATGTTCACATTGACACACGCATACGCGATGCCGACACACACGTACGCGATGCCGACACACGCGTTCGTGATGCTAACACACGCGTACGTGATGCCAACAACGCGTACGTGATGCCAACACACTCGCATGCGATGCCAACACGCGCGTACGCGATGCCAACAAGCGCGTACGCGATGCCAACAAGCGCGTACGCGATGCCAACAAGCGCGTACGCGATGCCAACACACCCGTTCGTGATGCTAGAACACACGTAGCGAGAGATGCCGCAGAGTGCGTGTTAGCATGCAGGGGTCTCGGCACGGCGCAGCTTAGGACGGGATAAAGGAGGAGGAGTGGACGGCCGGCGCCCCATTGTGCTTCAGATCCACGGCAGGGCCTTTTGAAACGTAACGGGGAGAGGGAGACAAAGAGAGAGTGGAGGAGGAGAGCTGCACTCTCCCCAGCCCACTGCCGCGTTCTGTTTGCTGCATCGCCTGTGGCTCCGTGTTGACCTAATATCAACTGTGTCTGTTTTGTTAAACACGTTCACCGAATCACCGGGACATCACTGGAGAATGCGCATATTTTTCATGCGAACGCACACACGCATAATCGCGCACACACGGACGCATACACGGAACCACACATACACACGCGGACACACACACACACACACACACACACACACACACACACACACACACACACGGGCACACAGAAGCGTGGGTGTGGGTGATGGAGTTCAGGATCAGTAGATTAAGGAGGACTCGGAGGGGACTAATGGAGCTGTCGATGCCTGCCCCCCCCCTCCCCCCCTCCTCCCCCCGCTTGCTCGCTTTATAAGCGTTTTTAAGTGTTTTCTTGCGTGAGCGTCGAGTACACGAACGAACGGAGCACTTACACGCAGGGCTTGTGTGTTATTCCTCCTCGCTTTTTGATATTTCACACCCCCGACGCGGAGTAATGAGGGTATTCAGAGCCCGTCTCTGCCTCCCACCGTCATCAACGCCGCCTCAAACACGCCCCGGTCTGCTATGATACACGCCGTTTGACTTACACACGCCCCCAATTAATTAACAGGATCATAATTTTGCCAATTAAGCAAATTGCGCTGTATAACCTATAATTGGACACTAGTTTAATCAAGAGGGCGGATGGGTGCGTGTGCGTGTGTGTGCGTGTGTGTGTGTGTGTGTGTGTGTGTGTGAGTCTGCATGTTTGCTGACGTGTGCGCACTCAAACAAGTGCTTGTCTGCAGACATTTTTGTGACAGCTTTGTGAACACAATCGAATTGAACACAACCCGACTCCACGTCTCCGTCTGTCTGACGCGGACGTCAGACAGACTGAGACCCAGAGTCAGGCAGGCCTCCCAGAGAGACGGAAACCAACAGCTAGCGGATACCAGCAGCTAACCTTTAGTTAAACTCAGTTCAGTCAGAGGCTGGTTGTGAAGATGCGTTCGGCTAACAAGTCAGAGGTAAACCGCGAGCTGCCTCCAGACCATTAGGCAGACACAATCACAGCGCTTCATGGCAGATTAGTGTGCTGTATTAGGATTTATAGCTCTATTAGTGTAATCCCTCTGTTTTAGAGTGGCCTAGGCTAAGGGGCTTACACGTACACACACACACGCCCGCACACACACACACTGCCGCGTGCGCACACAAACACACACTCTTAAATACATGTATGCACGCATCCTGGCAAGCTGCTTGGTTTATAGAGTACACACAATCAATGGATTAAGGTGAAATCTAGATGGCAGCTTAATGGACACGACACACACAAAGCATTCATATTCCAACCCTGACCTAACTAACCGACCCACAATGCACTGCGGCCCTTAAGCCCTGCGGGCGTGCCGTAGAGCAGGGATGGGGTGATCGCTGTGTGCCGTCTGTTGACCTGTGGCTCTGTGATCTAACTCGCGTTGTCTTCCTCAGGGCTGACGAGATCGAGATGGTGATGACAGACCTGGACAGAGCAAATCAGGTGCGAAGAAATACGATGTTTGTGTGCACGGTTAAAAGACAGAAACGTAATCCGCATAAAATGTGCTGTAAAATATGATTCATTTAAAGGTCAAATATCTGTGTAAATTTGCTTGGAATAGGTGTTTGTTGAAGAAGCCTTCCGGTGTGTGTATCCAGACTTAGGGGGGCATGAGCCTGATAAACTTGGGTATCCACAGTGAAAGCACTGCTATTGGCCGTGCATGCTAATGAGACACCTACTCATCCCCGCTAACCTTAATAAGCCCCCCCGGCCAACCGCCGCCGCTGCGTGGAGAATATTCCGGTGCTATTTGTTAATGCCATTATTGTTAGCTCTGGTTATTAGCCGAGGAGTCTGATTTGGGGCTGGGGGGTGATGGGGGGAAGGCGGGGACATGTGATGCTAACGCTGGCCTGGAGCTCCGGGCCGGCTGTAAGGCCACACACAAACCCTTTTCACACTCCTGATGTGAGGCTCAGTGGGTATGACAGGCCGGCCTCCGGCCTCCTGCCTCCGCCTCGCACGGAGGGACCGGCGAACGGCGTTCTGCTGTTTGGTTTTAATGTGACGAGGGCTGTAACGCCGAGGCAGCGGACAAACATCCTCAATACGGAGACGGTCGCGGCCCGGCCGTCTCGGAGGCGGTGGCACGCCGTCTGTCCTCCACAGAACCACGCCAGCACGGCCGCGCAGGAAGCACCCGATTCTCCCTCCTCCTCCTCCTCCTCCTCCTCCCTTCCTAAACTCCTCCTCTTCCTCCCATCCAGAGAGCGGAGGCAGCCCAACGGGAGGCGGAGTCACTGAGAGAACAGCTGACTCTCACCAACCAATCCATGCAGCTCGCCGGCCACACCCTCACAGACTCCGACACGGTAACCCTCAGCGTTGATTTATTGATCGGCCCCGTGACGGGTCCCGAGATTAATTGATCGGTTCTCTGGGCCGATAACTAAAGGTGTTGTTTGTGTCTCAGTCTGAGCTCGGGATCATTGATCACTATTTGTATTGACCTTCGCGGTCTGGCATTTGGAGCATTATTAAAGTATCGATTGATCGCCCGGGTGCAGTATTGACATTTACAGCAGGCTGCAGAGGCTTCTGCGATGGAAGATTGCTTTATCGATCGTCTGGATTATTTTTAGGCTTGTGGCAGCAGACTTGGAGAACAGCTCATGCTAAGAAGTCACTCCTATTGATCTTAAGAGAAGGGTTCTTTTGATCGGTTGATTAATTAACCATGGTTATTGATTATTGATCCGAGCTGATCAAAGACTACCAATCAACTGCCCCTTAAGTCAAGAAGCCGGCGGCAGCAGAGGCATCTATCAAACTATTGATCGATGGCTTTTCCGTCCTCTATCGTCCTTTCATTGATCCAACGACTTTAATCCGGAATGTCCGGCCGTTAAACCTGATAGGCCCCTCACATGGTCACATGACTGCGGTGGCTCCGCCCCCGTCGACGGACCTCTGACAGATGAGGCGGTGTGTTGACAGGAGGCGGCGGCGGCGGGGGGGACGGACACGGCCTCCCGCTCCAGCCTGGAGGCGGAGCTGGGGGCGAAGGACCGGGAGACGGTCCAGCTGGTGGAGGACGTGCAGAGACTGCAGGCCAGCCTGAGCCGCCTCAGGGAGAGCACGGGCACCCAGATCAGCCAGCTGGAGCAGCAGCTCAGCACCAAGACCCTGAGCCTCAAGGTAGGAGCCCCCGGCCTGGGTCTGGCTCTCTGGGGGGGCTCAAAGGCTTTGGGGATCGTTTGTGTCCCTGAAATGCGTCCATGAGCCTCAAGGTGGGCATGGAGGCCAGGGGGTCGGCCCGGAGACACGGGGGGGCCGTGGGCACGGCTGTGGGTCTGTAGGGGTCCAAAGGGTTTGGGTCTCGAGTAGGGGTGGGGGTCACAGGGTACCTCACAATACGATGCGTCATACAAGGGTACTGATGATAGCACGATAAACGTATACACCCAAGTATTTATTTCAATTAATACAATTGATATATCATATAAAATTGAAATATCGTATGTATCCCAATTTTTGACCCACGGTTCGATACATCCCACGATTATTTTTTATTTAATAAGCATTTCATTAATATATAAATAACCAAAGATTGCAGTTGGAGGGTGCTTGCAGGTAGGCAAAAAAAAACACTATTTTTGTGGTTTAGGCTTACGAATTTTAAAATATTGACGTCCAATAAATAGTAGTAATTTGAATAGTTTGGTAGCACTAACCAGTGTTTCCGCTAGAAAAATCTGTGCCGGTCAAAGTGACCTGCATAGGTTTTGTTTTCCGGACATTTTGATGATATGCCGGTCAAATATCCTATTATCTTTTCTTATTAGGCTATGTAGCTTCAATAATGACATAATCATTCCGTATAGAATGCAACATGTTTAATAGCCTAACTTTCAAATAGATGGGAAAAACCATGAACGTCTGATTCGCAATAACGAGGCATAGTGTTACGAGTAGCGTTTGTGTGTGCGCGAGAATGTGTGTGTGTGTGTGTGTGTGTGAGTGACGTCAGCGAGTGAGTGGACGACCGAGGAGAGTGAACAGTAGCGCGTGTGTGTCAGTCTAGTGAAGAAACAAAACAAATCCGGTTGTGTGTAAGAATAAAGTACCCATCCTGTCAATAATCGGTGGCCGCTTCATTCAGACCTATAAGCAGACCAACTGCCGGTCAAAGCACACAAAACACTAGAGACAGAGATCACACAGGCTATTTGAGCGCTTGGCCCACTCTGGATAAATGACGTTCATATCGCATACGAGGACTTCGTAGGCTGTTGAAAAATGTAATCCTTCGAAGCCACGGAGCGCTGTCATCACAGAGAGGGCATCTCGTCGCAGATTTACGGCATCGATAAGAGGAGCGGTGTCAGCAGACTATTATTTAGATAGATTATTAGCAAATTTCAATTTGTCTGACATTCAATTTTTCTATTACCGGACAACGGAAACCCTGGCACCAACAGCTCATATAATGTGTCTGGATCTGGGCTGGAAGGATAATCGGAGTTAGAAAGAGCATGTCATGCTTCTGCCATCTCACACCGCGAGACAGGTTTGTGTCTCTGAGTGTCGCGATTTCGGTTTCGATACGCATATCGTTACAGCACTAATATATATATATACCTATCGATGTTGAGCGGGCCTCTGGCCTGGGTCACTCCGCCGCCGTAGAGCCTGTCGGCTGGCCTCGCTGAAGGACTAACAGCTCATATAATGTGGCCTCGCTGAAGGACGGTTTTGAAGGTGGTGTCCAAACGACCGACCAGTGGTTTTGTTACCTTCAGGAACTGGAGGAGAAGCTGCTGAAGCAGGCCGACTATGAGGAGGTCAAGAAGGAGCTGAGGTAGACTGTCTGTCTGTCTGTGTGTCTGTCTGTGTGTCTGTATGTGTGTCTGTCTGTCTGTCTGTCTGTCTGTCTGTCTGTCTGTCTGTCTGTCTGTCTGTCTGTCTGTCTGTCTGTGTCACCGATATCAATGCATTGTCCAATTTATGGAATGCTTCTGCAGTAAGCCTGATGTTTGACTTCCAACCATCTCAGTGAGACCTATCCAACGTGTAGCTTCTTTGTGAGCGTGATGCTCTTGATAAAGGAATGCACCCCTCCAAGGCTGGTCTCCAGTTCCGGGGTACCCATGCATTTAGATGTATAAGGGAGTATATAACGGGCGTCTCTCTCTCCATCCCCAGCATCCTGAAGTCCATGGAGTTCAGCCCGTCAGACTCTGTGCAGGTAAAAGCGACCGCGTCAGGCAGCCCCTCAGTGGGGCTGATGTCTGTGTGCATCGAGTTCCCTCTAATCTGCGTCTATAGTATCACTATTAAACATAATGCAATCCTCCCACAGAATTTCCATTTACGTTCACGGCGTTTAGCAGACGCTTTTATCCAGCGCGACTTACAATAAGTACATTTGTCAGAAGAAAGTTAACACTATATCGCTGTGGGTACAGTAAGGATGTTCATCGAACCAAGTGCCAAGCGCTAACATTCGCTAGTTGAACCCATTCCCCGTATACAACAGGGACAGCTAGGATAAGACGCCACACAATGCTAAGTACTACTTCTAAGTGCCAGGACGTACAACACACAATAAGTACCTAAGAGGATCCTCATAGCGGAGAATGGGGGTCCGGTAAACCCACAGGGTGTGTATTGGGACCAGAGGGGTGTGTGATGATGTTCACCGGGGCTCTGGTGGTGTGTCTGTCGCGCCCGGTTAACCAGGACTCCTCCAAGCCCCTGGAGGTTCTGCTGCTGGAGAGGAACCGGAGCCTTCAGTCGGAGACCGCCTCTCTGCGCATCGCCAACACCGAGCTCGGCGGTAAGTCAGGTTTATTATCATCTGGGGGGGGTTTTAGTCCCAGTCCGTCGGCTCGATGGCAAGCGTAGCACGGTGTGGGTCTCACCAGTACGCTGCTTCAGGGATTAGAGTTGTTCCGATACCAGTAAAGTACCTAAAATGTAGTATCGGGTATCGGCGAGTACGCAGATCTGTGCCGATCCGATGCCATCACATTACTAGGTCCTTTACTGCAAAGGGAAAGAACATAAGCACTGCAGAGTTATGCTGTGTTCGTTAACGTGTTGAGGTGGGAAGTCGGAAAAACATGGATTCTCAGGCTTGACTACAGGATACAAATGTACTATTATAATTATAGACTATAAATGTAAATGATCTAGTTCTGCCAAAAACAATGTGTTGACAGTAAGTGAACCGACTGTACATCGCTGTCATCGTAAGAGAAGAACAAGTGCTGTTAGGGGGTCACAACGCTAGAGCCTGTATCGGTATATACTCGGTATCGGCCGATGCTCAAGTTCAGGAACTTGAATCGGGAAGGGAAAAAGGGTATGGAAACATCTGTAACCAGGATCTGTTCCTCACGGTGTGTCTCTGTGGAAGGCCAGGAGAGCAGGATGGGATCTGAGAGTAGAACAGACAGGAACCAACAACTCTTTCTCTGAGAACACGACCTCTCTGAACCCCAGACTGGGACCTCCCTGTCTTTGCTCTTTGTGCTCCTCTGTGGTCCATCCGTCTGTTTCTCAGACCGGCACACCTCTTAAAACCCCTTCACATTGTGGACGGCCGACCGCTGTCTTCAGTGCCGCGTTGGGGCTGTTGCGTTGCAGGGAATAAATGAATGATTCAATGAAAACGAATTTCCAAAAACGCGCGCAGGCATCGTGCTCAAACTAAAGCGGTGACGTAGAGATGGAGGAGGTAGAAAGGAGGGCACTCTGTTCCCGGCTGAGCCCTCTCTCTCCCGGACGCTCCTTGGTTTGAAATGTCATGCCCGATTGCTTTAGGGTTGAATAGTTGAATAGCTATGAATTGATTAACATTCAGGGTAAGGAGAGTTTACTGTCTAACTCAATCATGTAAAATCTCCAACCGGCTATACACGCAGGAATAATGTTACCCCACCCCCACCCCCTCATAGCCAGATGGCTGCTTACCCCTCCTCATGGTTTCCAGTGGAACCAGTGGTCGGGGGCCAGGTACAGAAAATATAGTTCATGTGACATTTATGTCTGCGACAGCGGGCATTAAAAGCCTTCTGTAGCCTTGTGGAAAGTCCTGGCCGCGCGGTAGTGACTAAGAGTGTCTCGTCCTCCGTCTGGGTCTGTCCTCGACCGGAGAACCTTTCTTTAATTGCTCCATTTATTTCAAGTGTCTTTCTCTTTCTTTTTCTTTGTTTTTTTTTGTTTTAAATATATGAACTGGAAAAAAAAGCAATATGTTAATGTAATATCACTGATTGTCTGATGCAAGCGCCGGCAACGTTACAGAAGAGGACTGCACACCATGTGCTGGTGATTCATGGATTTGGTTCTCCTGTCTTCTCCCTCTCCCTGTCTGCCTGAGAGGGGGAGAGAGAGAGAGAGAGAGGGGGTGGGGAGAGGGAGAGAGACTACCAGCCTGAGCGCTGGTTCACTGTCACCCCATTGTTTTCCATGGTTGTATTTGTTTGTTTCCTTCCAGGCTGTTGCTCACAAGAAAGGTACAAATCACTAATGCATGGGCGTACTGTCATGGAGGGGGGGTTGGCAAAAGTAAAATAAAAAAACCTAAAGCAAAAAAAAGTTTTTTAATCTGGATAAAACGAAAAAAAAAAAGAATAAGGATTAAAACAACTTTTTTTTTTAATTCTTTTTTTTTCTCAATTTATTGAGCGAAACCCCCTTTTTTTTGTTCACTCCCCATAATGCACGGTGTGTTTGACCTTTCTTGTAGGGCCAGCCGGAGGGAAAGGGACAGAGCAGCCCGCCACGAAGGAGGAGCCCTGTCCCCGTGACCCCCCGCCCTCGCCCCCCCCGCCGCTGCCCTCCCTCTGCTCCTCCTCCTCCTCCTCCTCCCAGCTCTTGCACCCTCGCGTTCACTCCGACCCCCTGGGCTCCGGCGCCCCGACCTCCAACGACACACACCCCTTCTCCCCCGCCGGCCTCGGCGCGGACTTCTACTCGCCCTCCTTCCCCCTGGTGGGGGGCAAGATGGCGCTGAGCTCTCTGCTGCAGCGGCAGCTCCTCCAGACCTTCTACTCCAAAGCGCTGCAGGAGTCGTCCGGGCTGCCCGCCGGCGCCCTGCTCTTCTCCCCCTTCTCGCCCACACTGGGCTCCCTGGCCCCCTCCAACGCCGGCGCCGCCGCCGCCGTGCCCCCTGGCGGCCAGCAGCCCCCAGCCGCCGCCCGCCAGCCCGGACGTGGCCACGGTCAACGGCGGCGGCGGCGGCGGCGGCGGCATGGCGTGCGGCGCCCCCTCCCCATCCCCCAGCCACTCGGACACGGCCGGGCTGGGGGGCCCCCTCGACGGGGAGGACATGGACACGGCGGAGATCGCCCGGCAGGTGAAGGAGCAGCTGATCAAGCACAACATCGGGCAGCGGGTGTTTGGCCACTACGTGCTGGGCCTGTCCCAGGGCTCCGTCAGCGAGATCCTGGCCCGGCCCAAGCCCTGGAGCAAGCTCACCATCCGGGGCAAGGAGCCCTTCCACAAGATGAGGCAGTTCCTGGCGGACGAGCAGAACATCCTGGCCCTGCGCAGCATCCAGGGCCGGCAGAGAGGTGAGCGGAGGGCGCGGCTGCTCACTCCCGTGTGTGTGTGTGTGTGTGTGTGTGTGTTCAGTGTGTGTGTGTGTGCATACGTCTGGCCCCTGTATATTGCTATTGATCCGCTTGTCAATAAGGACTCGCTTCTTATTATTCTCTTCCCTCCCGACCGCGGCCACACCTGTGTGCTCTGAGCGAGGGCCTAGTCACACACCGACCCCGGGGGCCCCCCCCGATCCATACTGAAACCTTTCACCGATCCATGGTATTGACCCTGGGGGGGCAGGGGGGGGGGGGGGGCACCGTTTAACGGCGGGGGGATTCGATTAGCCGGCTCCTGCTTTGGTTAACGCATCACGGCGTTTGTGATGGAGGGAGATCTCGGAGGCACTGACACGGGGCCGCGTCTCGGGGCCTCGCGGGGCCGCCGCGCTCGGCGTAACCACCGGCACGTCGGCGTAACCACGGGCACGTCTGCTCCGCTCGGTAGAGGGGAGCAGTCCCACCCCGGTGGGACTGCTTATGCGAGGCGAGTTAAAAGACGGAAAGAATAGAGTATAGAGGGGCCACACAGCGTATAGAGGGGCCACACAGCGTATAGAGGGGCCACACAGCGTATAGAGGGGCCACACAGCGTATAGAGGGGCCACAGAGGGTATAGAGGGGCCACACAGCGTATAGAGGGGCCACACAGCGTATAGAGGGGCCACAGAGGGTATAGAGGGGCCACACAGCGTATAGAGGGGCCACAGAGGGTATAGAGGGGCCACAGAGGGTATAGAGGGGCCACACAGCGTATAGAGGGGCCACACAGCGTATAGAGGGGCCACAGAGGGTATAGAGGGGCCACACAGCGTATAGAGTGGCCACACAGTGTATAGAGGGGCCACACAGCATATAGAGGGGCCACAGAGGGGCCACACAGCGTATAGAGGGGCCACACAGCATATAGAGGGGCCACACAGCGTATAGAGGGGCCACAGAGGGTATAGAGGGCCCAAACAGCGTATAGAGGGCCCACACAGCGTATAGAGGGGCCACACAGCGTATAGAGGGGCCACACAGCGTAAAGAGGGGCCATAGAGGGTATAGAGAGCCACGGGGTGTAGAGGGGCCACACAGCGTATACAGGGGCCCTAGTGTATAGAGGGGCCACACAGCGTATAGAGGGGCCACAGATTGTAATTAGGGGCCACACAGCGTATAGAGGGGCCAGACAGGGTATAGAGGGGCCATACAGGGTATAGAGGGGCCATACAGGGTATAGAGGGGCCAGACAGGGTATAGAGGGGCCAGACAGGGTATAGAGGGGCCACAGAGGGTATAGAGGGGCCAGACAGGGTATAGAGGGGCCAGACAGGGTATAGAGGGGCCACACAGTGTATACAGGGGCCCTAGCGTATAGAGGGGCCACACAGCGTATAAAGGGGCCACAGAGGGTATAGAGGGGCCACACAGTGTATAGAGGGGCCACACAGGGTATAGAGGGGCCACACAGGGTATAGAGGGGCCACACAGGGTATAGAGGGGCCACACAGCGTATAGAGGGGCCACAGAGTGTATAGAGGGGCCACAGGGTATAGAGGGGCCACACAGCGTATAGGGGGGCCACAGGGTATAGAGGGGCCACATGGCGTATAGAGGGGCCACAGAGGGTATAGAGGGGCCACACAGCGTATAGAGGGCCACAGGGTATAGAGGGGCCACACGGCGTATAGAGGGGCCACGGGGTGTAGAGGGGCCACACAGCGTATAGAGGGGCCACGGGGTGTATAGAGGGGCCACACAGCGTATAGAGGGGCCCTACAGCGTATAGAGGGGCCACAGAGGGTATAGAGGGGCCACACAGCGTGTAGAGGGGCCACGGGGTGTATAGAGGGGCCACACAGCGTATAGAGGGGATAGAGGGGCCACACAGCGTGTAGAGGGGCCACGGGGTGTATAGAGGGGCCACACAGCGTATAGAGGGGCCCTACAGCGTATAGAGGGGCCACACAGCGTATAGAGGGGCCCTACAGCGCATAGAGGGGCCACACAGCGTATAGAGGGGCCACACAGCGTATAGAGGGGCCACAGAGGGTATAGAGGGGCCACACAGCGTATAGAGGGGCCACAGAGGGTAAAGAGGGGCCACACAGCGTGTAGAGGGGCCACACAGCGTATAGAGGGGCCACAGGGTGTATAGAGGGGCCACACAGCGTATAGAGGGGCCACACAGCGTATAGAGGGGCACAGAGGGTACAGAGGGGCCACACAGCATAAAGAGGGGCCACACAACGTATAGAGGGGCCACAGAGGGTATAGAGGGGCCACACAGCGTATAGAGGGGCCACACAGCGTATAGAGGGGCCACAGGGCGTATAGAGGGGCCACACAGCGTATAGAGGGGCCACACAGCGTATAGAGGGGCCACACAGCGTATAGAGGGGCCACACAGCGTATAGAGGGGCCACACAGCGTATAGAGGGGCCACAGAGGGGCCCCGCAGTAACGCGCTGTGTGTTGTTCCTAACAGAGGGCTCAGGCCAGCCCCAGCTTAGCAGAGTGTTTCAGGACGTCCCGAAGCGGAGAGCCCACTCTGAGGCCCCCTCCCACCCAGGTGTGTCCCCCGGCCGCCGTGCCCCGCCCGCACGCTCTGTCGCCTGGCATGCCTCTGTGTCTGGGTGACGTGTACCCCTGTGTGCGTGTGTGTGTGTGTGTGTGTGTGTGTGTGTCCCCTGTGTACCAGTTGTTTGTGCCTGTCAGTGTGTGTCTTTGTGGTGTCGATGTGTTTGCCATAAAGCTGTGCTTGTGAGACCGTGTCGGGGCGGGGGGGGGGCACACTGCGGGCGAGGCTGACGTCAGAGGAGCTCCATCTTCTGTCGGGGACTTTATGGCCCGTTTCTCTTTTTATTCGGTGGCTAGCGCCTTGCGGCGTGAGGCTCCCAGCTCGCGTGCATGTGTTGACGCTAGAGCGGGGGTCACACTGCGAGCCCCCCCCGCCGGGCTCTGCCGCAGCACAGCTCTGTCGTACCGTGTTGTGGCGTCGGAAGCGGCTGTTCACATGTCGTGAAGATAAAGGGCGTCTTTGTGTTTTAACACGGGCTGCCTCCCCCTCTCTCCCTCTCTCCCCCTCTCCCCCTCTCCCCCTCTCTCCCTCCCTCTTCAGGCAACATCACGGCCCGGGTTCGAACCCCAGAGGCCAGCTCGGACGAGGCGATCAAGTCCATCCTGGAGCAGGCCAAGAGGGAGCTGCAGGTGCAGAAGGCCGGTGAGTTTCCCGGCTCCACAAGCTTCCCGACACGGCGCCTCCTCCAAGGGCAACATGACATTCACATCTACATATATTGTTGTTTCTCTTTATTCTGACAAATGTGTTTATTGTGTTTATTCTGACAAATGTGATGTAAGCGTCAGCTTACATCCAAAGAGACTTACAATAAGTACATTTGTCAGAATAAAGAGAAACAACAATATATCTCTGTCGGTACCGTAACGATGTTCATAGAACAGTGCCAAGCACTAACTATCACTAGGTTAACCCATTCCCCGAACACAACAGAGATAGCTAGGATAAGACGCTACACGATGAGCCTCCCGGGTGACCCTCCCCTCTCTCCCCCTGACCCCCTCTCTCCCCCAGACCTGTCCCACGGGCCCCCGTCCTACGGCGGTCTGAAGGGCGGCGGCGGGGGCGTGAGCAGCGGCTCCGACGAGGCCATCCGCTCCATCCTGGAGCAGGCGCGGCGGGAGATGGAGGCGCAGCAGGCCGCGCTGGAGCCGCTCCTCAAGGCCTCCTCCTCCTCGTCCTCCTCCCTGTCCTCGCTCTCCCACCAGCGGGACTTCATGGGCTCGCCGCTGGCCGCCACGCTGCCGCCCTACAACCCGCTGGCGCTGTCGCTGAAGAAGGCCCCGGGGGGCGGCGGCCCCCGCGTGGCCGCCTCCTCCTCGCCCACCTCGCCCTCCCCCGTCCTGGACTTCAGCGCCGGCTCCGTGAAGCGGGAGCACCGGGGCTCCTCGGGGGCCGAGTCGCCCGCCGACGGGGCCCTGCGCCGGGGCTCGGAGGGCGCGCAGCCCCGCTCCGGGGGTGGCGGGGGCCACTGGAGGGAGCAGTGGTGGAGCAACATGCACGGGGACCCCCGGAGGAGCGTGTCCCTGCAGACGGGGGAGGACGGGCACACCCCCGAGGACTCCAAAGAGGTGAGGACCTGGGAGGGGCCCCGGCTGCTCCGTCGTCCCCCCGTGGGGCCAAGGGGGGGGCACTGCCCGGCGTGGGCGGGCTCGAGTCTAACGCGCGCGTGTTGTTCCAGGGAATCCTCAGCGACGGCCTGAGCCGACCCCGGCAGTGGAACAAGCCGAGTCAGAGGAGCAGAGAGCCGTACCTCCGCATGCAGCTGTGGCTCAACGGCGACCAGGGCCAGAACACGCAGGCTCAGCAGCCGCACCACCAAGGTACGGCCAGCGCACCGGCGCACCGGGCTGTCCCGACCGTCCATTGCCGTTACAATCATCATAGTTATTAGCCCGTCTAGCATAGGGTGACTGCGGCGGCTAATTCTCACTTCCACTCCCACGCAATACTCAATAAAACCTTGCTGCTTTACCAGTCCTGCACTCCTCTGTACACACGCATGCACACACACACACACACACACACTCGTGCACACGCACACCCTCACCTCCTCCTCCTCTTCCTCCTCCTCAGTGCTGTGGCTGTGTCAGCTAGCAAGCTGCTGGTTTGTCATGTCATAGACGAGCTAGTGTTGCAGCACCAGATGGTGTGTGTGTGTGTCTGTGTGTGTATGTGTGTGAGTCTGCATACGTGTGCGTTTTGTGTCTGTGTTAATGTGTGCGTGCGTGCTTTAGTGTGAATGTGGGTATGCGTGTCTTTTAGTGTTTGTGTTTGTGTGCGTGCGTGCATTAGTGTGTGTCTTGTGTATGTGTGTGGGGGTATTTGTGGCTGCGTAAGTATGTATGCGTGTCAGTGTGTGTGTGTGTGTGTGTGTGTCTGTCTGTCAGTGTGTATGCGTGTCAGTGTGCTTGTGTGTGTCAGTGTGTGTGTGCATGTGTCAGTGTGTGTCAGTATGTGTGTGTGCGTGTGTCAGTATGTGTGTGTGTGAGTGTGTCAGTATGTGTGTGTGTGTGTGTGTACATGCATGCCTGCATGTGTTTCTCTTTCTCTCTGGGGGTGTAAACAGCAGCTAATGTACACTGACAGCTCCTCATGACTGCTCTGTTCCAGCCTGCTGCGCGCTCTGCTGTGGGGGGGGGGGGGGGGGGGGGGGGGGGGGGGGGGGGACAGCAGACAGAAAGCTCCCTGCTATACAGAAAGAGAGAAATTAGCGGCTCCACTGTTCCTGTTAATCAGCGGCTGGCTTGGTGTCACAGACGCCAGATCGCTGCTTATTCAATTAAAGCCGTGCTATTACAGCTAATAGGATCGCTTGTCGTTGTTTGCGTTGAGTGAAACGCACACCGCGCGGGGGGGCTTCCTCGCCGCTTTCAGCCCGGCCGTCCTCCTCCTCCTCCTCCTCATCCTCGTCTTCCTCATCCTCGTCCTCCTCGTCTGCCTCTTCCTCCTCATCCTCCTCCTCCACATCCTCCTCCTCATCATCTTATTCTTCCTCCTGGTCCTTCTCATCTTCCTCTTCCTCCTCCTGTTCCTTCTCCTCATCTTCCTCCTCCTGTTCCTCCTCCTCCTCCTCATCATCTTCCTCTTCCTCCTCCCCCTCCTCTTCCTCCTGGTCCTCCTCCTCATCCTTCTCCTTCTCCTCATCATCTTCCTCTTCCTCCTCCCCCTCCTCTTCCTCCTGGTCCTCCTCCTCATCCTTCTCCTTCTCCTCATCCTCCTCCCCCTCCTCCTCTTCCTCCTCCTCCTCCTCCTCCTGTTCCTCCTCCCCCTCCTCTTCCTCATCCCCATCCTGTTCCTCTTCCTCGTCCAGGTCCTCCTCTTCATCCTCCTCCTCCTCTTCCTCCACATCCTCCTCTTCCTCGTCCTGGTCCTCCTCCTCCTCTTCCTGGTCCTCTTCATCCTCCTCCTCCTCCTCTTCCTCCACCTCGTCCTGTTCCTCCTCATCATCTTCCTCCTCTTCCTCCTCCTCCTCGTCCTTCCTCCTCCTCCTCCTCCTCCTCCTCCTCATCCTCCTCTTCCTCTCGCCCCCAGAGGGAACGCCCAAGACGTCGGCCAGCTGTAGCCCCGCCCCCGAGTCGCCCCTGAGCTCAGCGGAGGAGTCGGTGAACGGCCTGCCGGGGGACCCGCTGGCGCCCCAGTCCTCCGGCGCCAAGCCCCCCTCCGAGGAGCCGTCGGGCGGGGAGTCCCAGCCCGGGACCCCCCTACCTCTCCCGGGGCCCCACTCGGCCCTCAGCATCCAGGAGATGGTGGCCATGTCCCCGGAGCTGGACACCTACGTCATCACCAAGAAGGTCAAGGAGGTGCTGACCGACAACAACCTCGGTGAGCACCCCCCCCCCCCCCCCCGCCCCTCTACACCTTCTCAAGCCCCTTATCTTAGTATCGGCATTGGCCCCTCAAATAAGGGTCACCAGGGCCGTGTTCCCATATCCATACTTCCATGAGTACACTTAAACGTAGTACACTCTCCGCACTCACTAAGTGCGCTCATTTTCAGATGTCAGTGTTGTTCCAAATCGAATACTCCGTGGTGCACTGACCGCCGCAATAAACATCCCGCTTTGAACGGTGAACTCTTTACGCCTAGCAGCTATAAAAAGCTATAAAAACTACAAAATGACTCTATTAATGCAGGCTGTGTGGAAAATGCGCCGTCTTTGGCTCCGCCCTCTTCCGCTACGTAGCTAAGATGGCTGCCGTTGAGTACGAAAAGTGTACATCGCCACACACTTCGCGATTTGACCGTTTTGAGTACACCATCCGGGTCCTTTCAGTACACTTATTTTCGCCTGATCTGAATCGGAACGCCCTACGTACTCAAACGTAGGCTAGTAAGTACGGATAGTATGGATATTGGAACACGGCACAGGGTTAGGTACGACAGGGGACTGTCTATTTGTCAGGGACGATATACAGAAGGCCTTGGCCACAATGAGAAGATGTTAAAGATCCACATATCGTACTAGTCTCCATCCCTAGCCCCAGGACAGGTGCACGCACACAGAGCACCGGTTACTCTACGGCTTGTTTTACAGCCTGGTTCGGTCCAGTCACACCTCCCTGACCTCCATGCCCCCCCCCCCCCCCCCCTACAGGTCAGCGTCTGTTCGGGGAGAGCATCCTGGGGCTGACCCAGGGCTCGGTGTCCGACCTGCTGGCCCGGCCCAAGCCCTGGCACAAGCTGAGCCTGAAGGGCAGGGAGCCCTTCGTCCGCATGCAGCTGTGGCTGCAGGACCCGCACAGCGTGGAGAAGCTCATGGACATGAAGCGCCTGGAGAAGAAAGGTGGGTGGGGTCACAGGTCGGCACGGGGGAGGGGGGAAGGGCGCCGGGGGGGTCCTGCTCCCAGCTGAGAGGTTGTGGGTTCGATGTCCAGCGTTCCCCTGGTATGCATGCTCCTGTAGCGCATGCATCTGGAGTCAGTTTAGGTCGATCAACGCCTCGCTCGATAGCAGCGCTGTTCCGATACCGATACCAGTCTCGAAAATTCTTCCGATGCTTCCTAAAACAGGGTATCGGGTATCGGTGAGTACGCAAGTCCATGCGATACGATACCATCATGAGAAACCATTTCATACAAGGGCAGAGAACATCACAATCGATGATTGATGATCAGAAATGATCTAGTTCTGAAAAAAATAAAATGTAGGCAGTAAGTGAACCGACCATTGCTATCACCGTAAGATAACCCTTCAATAAGAACAATGCTGTTAGCAGTCACGACGCTAGAGGCTGTATCGGAATATAGTCGGGATCGGCCGATACTCAAGGTCAGGAGTCTGAATTGGTATCGGGAAGGAAGAAATGGTACCGGAACATCTCTACTAAATAGGAGACGAAACGGGTACGGTCCGGTTAGCAGAGGAGGACGGCAGGTACCGGACACTAGGGAACAAACCCCGGTAACAGGGAACTGAACCCCGATACCAGGGAACAGAACCCCCCGATACCAGGGAACTGAACCCCTGATACCAGGGAACAAACCCCTGATACCAGGGAACTGAACCCCTGATACCAGGGAACTGAACCCCTGATACCAGGGAACAAACCCCTGATACCAGGGAACTGAACCCCTGATACCAGGGAACAAACCCCTGATACCAGGGAACTGAACCCCTGATACCAGGGAACAAACCCCTGATACCAGGGAACTGAACCCCTGATACCAGGGAACTGAACCCCTGATACCAGGGAACAGAACCCCTGATACCAGGGAACAGAACCCCTGATACCAGGGAACAAAGCCCTGATACCAGGGAACTGAACCCCTGATACCAGGGAACTGAACCCCTGATACCAGGGAACTGAACCCCTGATACCAGGGAACAAACCCCCGATACCAGGGAACAAACCCCCGATACCAGGGAAAGAACCCCCGATACCAGGGAACAAAACCCCCGATACCAGGGAACTGAACCCCCGATACCAGGGAACTGATCCCCGATACCAGGGAACTGAACCTCTGATACCAGGGAACTGAACCCCTGATACCAGGGAACTGAACCCCTGATACCAGGGAACAAACCCCTGATACCAGGGAACTGAACCCCTGATACCAGGGAACAGAACCCCTGATACCAGGGAACTGAACCCCTGATACCAGGGAACTGAACCCCTGATACCAGGGAACTGAACCCCGATACCAGGGAACTGAACCTCTGATACCAGGGTACAAACCCCTGATACAAGGGAACTGAACCCCCGATACCAGGGAACAGAACCCCCGATACCAGGGAACAGAACCCCCGATACCAGGGAACAGAACCCCCGATACCAGGGAACAGAACCCCCGATACCAGGGAACAAACCCCGGTAACAGGGAACTGAACCTCCTGATACCAGGGAACTGAACCTCCTGATACCAGGGAACAGAACCCCAGGCACCAGGCAACAGAACCCTGACCCCTGTCCACCGGGCCCCCCCCCCCCAGCAGCGGGCGGGTCCATGTCGGCCGCCGCCTGTCCATTAGCCACGCACGCCCTGACCCCGAGAGCAGGACAGGACGGCGTGTGTGTGGCGTCCTCGCGGGATGTCAGTCCCCATCGCCCGCGCAGGCATCACGCGTGATATGAGATGTGACAGCTAGAGGTTCGCCGCCGGGTGGGGGGGGGGGGCGATTACTCATACTCATCAGCACTCTTCATCACCGTCATCATCAACATCCTAATCAACCGCGTCCGCGAGCGGCCGTCCCCCTGTCTGAGCGTTAGCTCGGCGCGCGCCGCGGGCGCCGTGCTGCTCGGTACCTCACATGTGTAGACCTCTGAAGAAGAAGTCCCGCCTCCGAGGCTCCTGGTTCCCTCGGTCAAATGTCTTTGGGAAATAACACAGCGTTCCTGAATGATGGTGCGTAACAAACTCTCCATTGGACATTTGACCGAGGGAACCGGAGCCTCAGAGGCGGGACTTCAGTCTATTGAGGACCAGGACTCCGCCCCTTTACCTCCCAGCACACAGAGCAGCCGTTAAACATGTGACCCGGGCGGCCAATAGGAGTGCAGCCGAGGGACCCAGGATCAGTTTAGCCTCCTGATAGCGAGCCCCGGCACAAGGGTGGAAATAAAACACATCATGACCTTACCAGCAGTGGCTGGCGGGGCTGTTACCACACCACCACCACCTCCTCCTCCTCCTCCTCCTCCTCTCCCTCTCCCATTCAACTTCATCAGAGTTCATTGACCCCTCCGTGATTTCATCAGGAGAGCGTTGGGAACACTCCCCGCCCGCGGACCGGCCCGCAGGAAAGGCACGGGCGGCCGAGGCCGGCTCTGACCTCTCGCTCGGTGTCGGTTTACCCCCCCCCCCCCCCCCCCCCCCCACCCCCTCCGCCGGCCTGGGGGCTCAACTCCGTGATCTAACCTTGTTCCGAGGGCTTTTTCCACCGCAACATTTAGAATAACCAGCAGCACGAATTTAGTGTTTAGAGAATGTCAACTATATGCACGGACGCCACCAGCTGTTAGTTTCCGAGTCGTATTGGTGAGGCCGCGATGGTCAACAAACGGCGCTGTGTTCCGAAGATACTTTCTTTGTCTGATCCGAAGAGTGGGGCTCTACTGCCATCTAGTGGCGGAGGATGATGTGACCGCGTTGTTCCAATGCGAGGCTTGTTTCGAAGATTACATTCAGTCATCGAGCAGATGCTGTTATCCAAAGCCAGTGGATCCAAAGCTACCTGCTTCTGAATCACCGCCCTGTGTCAACAAACAGTCAAACTAGAGAACAAGTTCCTATCAAGACTCACTTGTTCCGAGTTCACCTAGACTCGGCGTAGCCCCTCTCCTTACCCCCCCCCCACTCCCCTCTTACGCACTTATTGTATATTGTATGTCCTTGCGCTTAAAAACTGTACTTGGTATTGTATAACATCTTACCCTAGCTATCTGTGTTGTCTACGGGGAATGGGTTAACCTAGCGATTGTTAAGGGCTGATTATGGTCCCACGTTCCCGCAACGCAACGGCCACGCAGACGCTTCAACGCAGTCGTGAACCTTTATGGTTCTGCGTCGTGTATTAGTGAGCGGACCGATCACAGCCCTTGCGGCTGCGTCGCCTCGACGGTAGTTTATGGGAGGGGTACGTCCGGCCCTTGCGGTGGACGCAAGGAGGGTCCGCAAGGGGTCCGTAACCCCCTTGCGTGGCGTGAACGTGGGACCATGACCAGCCGTTCACTCTACCGACTCTACTCTACCAAGCGTCTGATAAACGGCCCTCCATGTGACTCTAACGATGGCGGTGGTTCTTCTGTGTTCCAGCCTACATGAAGCGGCGTCTGAGCTCCCTGAGCGACGCCCACTCGGTGGACGTGGGCGGGGCCATGGGGCCGGACTTCCTCCAGGGCTCCCAGAGCCCTGGGGGCGGGCCCCAGCAGCAGCAGCAGCAGCACCACCACCACCACCACCAGCAGCAGCACCTGAAGAAGCCCCGGGTGGTGCTGGGGCCGGAGGAGAAGGAGGCGCTGAAGAGGGCCTACCAACAGAAGCCCTACCCCTCCCCCAAGACCATCGAGGAGCTGGCCTCCCAGCTCAACCTGAAGACCAGTACCGTCATCAACTGGTTCCACAACTACAGGTCAGCCTGGCAGTGGGTAGGGGGGGTGTTAACCGGGCTGAGCGCTGTGTCACGGTCGGTTTAGAAAGGATGTGTGTTTCCGATGTGGTTTATATTCGGATCGACCGATGACTCCTGATTGGCTAAGGCAATACTTTTTCATTCCTCTTGGATGTGTGTTTAAATATTTACGTGCACAATGACCCGTAACGGAGAGATGTGATCGATAATAACGTTTATAATAATTATAAACGTTGTTTTGTGTAGTGCTTTTCAAAATACAGCTACACAGTGGTTTACAGAACAAGATTAAATAGAACCCAGTCCGGCTGAACACAACCAGCGCTCTGGGTCGGTCTATAGATGTGTATTCATGTGGTGACTCATAGAATCGGAGCCAGATCTCGTGTATCTATGTATGAATATGTATTTGTATTATGTGTTCAGTTCTCATGTACCTAGGTACAGTGTGTATTAATACAGTGAGTTCAGGTCTCATGTATCTAGGTACAGTATATATTAATACGGCGTTCTATTTTCAGGTCTAATGTATCTAGGAATAGTGTGTATTAATACGGTGTGCTCAGGTCTCATGTATCTAGGTACAGTGTATATTAATACAGCGTTCTGTGTTCAGAACTCGTGTATCTAGGAACAGTGTATATTAATACAGTGGTCAGGTCTCGTGTATTTAGGTACAGTGTGTATTGATACAGCGTTCTGTGTTCGGGTCTCATGTATCTAGGTACAGTGTGTATATCTAGGTACAGTGTATATTAATACAGTGGTCAGGTCTCATGTATCTAGGCACAGTGTGTATTAATATAGTGGTCAGGTCTCATGTATCTAGGTACAGTGTATATTAATACAGTGGTCAGGTGTCCTGTATCTAGGTACAGTGTGTATTAATACAGTGGTCAGGTCTCATGTATCTAGGTACAGTGTGTATTAATACAGTGGTCAGGTCTCATGTAGGTACAGTGTGTATTAATGCAGTGTTGTCAGGTCTCATGTATCTAGGTACAGTGTGTATATCTAGGGACATGGTGTATAGTGGTCCGGTCTCATGTATCTAGGTACAGTGTGTATTAATACAGTGGTCAGGTCTCATGTAGGTACAGTGTGTATTAATACAGTGTTGTCAGGTCTCATGTATCTAGGTACAGTGTGTATATCTAGGGACAGTGTGTATTAATACAGTGGTCCGGTCTCATGTATCTAGGTACAGTGTGTATTAATACAGTGGTCAGGTCTCATGTATCTAGGTACAGTGTGTATTAATACAGTGGTCAGGTCTCATGTATCTAGGGACAGTGTGTATTAATACAGTGGTCAGGTCTCATGTATCTAGGGACAGTGTGTATTAATACAGTGGTCAGGTCTCATGTATCTAGGTACAGTGTGTATTAATACAGTGGTCAGGTCTCATGTATCTAGGTACAGTGTGTGTGTATATAGGTACAGTGTGTATATCTAGGTACAGTGTGTATATCTAGGTACAGTGTGTGTATCTAGGTACAGTGTGTGTATCTAGGTACAGTGTGTATTAATACAGTGGTCAGGTCTAATGTATCTAGGTACAGTGTGTATATCTAGGTACAGTGTGTGTATCTAGGTACAGTGTGTATATCTAGGTACAGTGTGTATATCTAGGTACAGTGTGTATATCTAGGGACAGTGTGTGTATCTAGGGACAGTGTGTGTATCTAGGGACAGTGTGTATATCTAGGTACAGTGTGTATATCTAGGTACAGTGTGTATATCTAGGGACAGTGTGTGTATCTAGGGACAGTGTGTGTATCTAGGGACAGTGTGTGTATCTAGGGACAGTGTGTGTATCTAGGGACAGTGTGTGTATCTAGGGACAGTGTGTGTATCTAGGTACAGTGGGTATACAGTGGTCAGGTCTAATGTATCTAGGTACAGTGTGTATATCTAGGTACAGTGTGTGTATCTAGGTACAGTGTGTGTATCTAGGGACAGTGTGTGTATCTAGGGACAGTGTGTGTATCTAGGGACAGTGTGCAGGGTTTTTTCTAAACAAGGGAACAGGGGCGCTGCGCCCCGATACTCCCGGCGTGCGCCATCCTACCGAAATGCCGACTGAACTTGTCAGACTTGGATCTGTACTTACATGCGGCTGTACAACATACACTATTTCTCAAAACGATCTTTTCTCCGCGAAAATATCCCAACACCACCATCTGACAATGTGTCTGATCCTCAAATAACTTATAATTACTCCAAAAATATTCCGATCCGAATTGGAGTTTCCCAGACCGAGTCGACATGCTAACGTTAAAGTTATTAGCAGCTAGCTAGCTAGCTACTATGTATTTGAATGGGTTTTTGGTCTAGGCGCTAAGATGCTAAGCAAGTATACAAGACCATTCCAGTTCTCTCTGCACAAAGCGGTTTCAATGAACGACAGAAATAAACAAATGCTGAGTGTTGATCAAGAGTTTTGCGAGAGCAATTTAAGGTTGCAATGCTTGTTCCAAATATGGCAGGCTTCATTCAAAAGTTGATAGTATTTAGTTTTTCAGGATGACCACAAGAGCTAGAATTTCTCTCTAAGATAGCCTCAGAATGTACCATTTAATCATTATTTTTTCAAAGGCTTCGCGCCGTGGAAGGGGGAGACCCCCCTTCCACGCCATCCCCCGCCTCGGTCGCGTTGCTCCCTCGGCTTTGCGCAGGGGTCTGCTCCCTGCTACTTTTTTTTTCTAGAAAAACCCCTGGTCTGTATTAATACAGTGGTCAGGTCTCATGTATCTAGGTACAGTGTGTATAGAGTGTGTGTATCTAGGTACAGTGTGTGTATCTAGGTACAGTGTGTGTATCTAGGTACAGTGTGTATTAATACAGTGTGTTCAGGTCTCATGTATCTAGTATGTGTATCTAGTGTGTGTATCTAGGTACACTGTGTATTGATACGGCGTTCTGTGTTCAGGTCTCGTATCCGGCGGGAGCTCTTCATAGAGGAGATCCAGGCGGCCGGGGGGGCCCGGCCCGGCAGCGAGGGGGGGTCCCCGTCCCTGCGGGGCTCCAAGTCGGGGGAGGGGGACAGCTGCGACGGCACTGAGTCGGACGGCACGGTGGAGGCGGCGCGGCAGGGCTTCGGCCCCGGCCAGGAGGATCAACGGGGCACGGACCACGACATGGAGGCCGAGTCCGAGGCAGGGGCCTCGGGTTCCTCCCCGGCCCGGATAGAGTGCAGCACGCCGGGCTCCAGCTGCGGGCCGGCGGGCATGGGCCTCTTCAGCCTCACGGAGGCCTCGTCGTCCAGCGGCTCGGGGCCCAGTAATAACATCCCGCCCTCCGGGCCGGCCAGGAACCCCAGGGACAACACGCTGCGCAAGAAGAAGGCGGCCAACCTCAATAACATCATCCACCGGCTGGAGAAGGCTGCCAGCAAGGAGGACCCGTCAGAGTGGGAGTTCTAGCTCCCTCTCCCGCCCCCCCTCGCTCACGCTCTCTCTCTCTCTCGTCTCGCACCTCGTCTCCTCGTAACCCCGCGACCTCTAACCCATGGCCCCCTCCCGCTCTGCCCTCGGACCGGACCGGACCGGAGGGCGGGCGCAGCCAAAGTCAAGCTCAGCAGCCATTTTTATTACTCCGACGCTCTCCGTACGGAGGAGAGAAACAAAGAGCGGTTGTTGAACCCGAAGTAAAAAAAACAAAAGATACACTGATGTACTAAGAAGAACAGACGAAAAAACAACCGAGAGCCAGAGTGTCTCTCGTCTCTTTCTTTTCTTTTTTTTAACTGAGTTGTTTTTGTACTGAGAAAAGCACTTAGCTGTCCTGCTGGCCCATGGCCCTGCTGTACCTCTCCCCACTCCCTGCCCCCCCCCCGTCGCCAGCCAGCAGGCCCAGAGTGGCGCCCCCTGGGCTGGGGTAAGACCCACGCAGCTGGGGTCAGCTGGTGGTGGAGGAACCCGGACTCAAAGAGGACGGACATGCAAGAGGGGCGCGGGAGAGTCCTGAGCGGCCCCTCCCGGGGACGGACTCCGACGGGAGGAGCGACGGCGACAGGAACTCTCAGTACGAGAACCCGCTCTCTTAAAGGGAGACGCGCCCTCCCCCGTCTGCTGATCACTCCCCCACCTTCCCCTCACACAGTGAGACGCCTCATTTTTCACACTGTAGAGTGACTGTTACAAAATCCTTTGCCTTTTATCACTCGTGTGTGTGTGTGTGTGTGTGTGTGTGTGTTTGGGGGGCTGTGTCCGTGCACGTCGGTGTACACACACCCAGACAGGGCTTGTGTGTTCTCCTCTCCAAGGCAGCATGTGTTTTATGTTCTCGTTTCGTTCCTCCTCCAAACTCACTCCCACGCTCTTCCCTCGAGTGAGCTGTACAAAAAAGAAGAAGCGGTTGGCCGGCGCTGCCATGGTTACGGAAGAACCGAAAGATGAACTTTGACCCCCGTAGTCTCCCCGTTTCCTGTCCTGCTGACAGCCATATGATGGCCAGAAGGACTCCCCTGGGGTCCCTCACCAAACACAAAGCACTCACCTGAAGAGGAGGAAGGAGGGACTCACCCCCCGACCGCGTCACCCGGCGCCTCCTCTGCGGACGAAGGACGCCCTCGTTTGTTTCTTTCTTTGTTTCTTTTCCTCCTCTTTACGTTTGGATGGAGCAATTCGGTTGCCAATAAGAGATTGCACAGTCTATCGACTCTAAAGGGTACAAAATAGGGAATTTAAGGAAAAGCTGTTTTTAAATTAACAACAACTAAATATGAAATGGAAGAAAATAACAACAGAGAAGAAAAGAAAAAAGCAGAAGAATAAGCGAGTGCAGTGTTTTAAAAAAAAAAAAAATAAGAGGGAGAATGGCCGAGCCACCAGAATAATGGAGTCATGTTGAGTTTCTGAAGATGCGATACAACGGAAGCACGTCGTACTGTAGCAGGCGGGGGGACGCGATCTAGAACCTGCCTGGTTGCCCCGGGTTGCGTTCAGCCTCCTGGCCTGCCAGCGCTCGGTGTGTGAGTGTGTGTTACTCTGTATGTGTGTGTGTGTGCGTCCTCAACAAATTATCTGTTCACAACACACACATCTTTTCTAGGCCAAATCAGGAAGAGTGCGTGTTTGTGTGCGAGTTGTTCCGTGTGTGTGTGTGTGTGTGTGTGTGTGCGTACGTCCGTGGAATTACATGCATTCGCATCGGGGTCAACGTTAATTCACTTTAGATCAACTTCAATCATGTTTCACGTTTTTACGATTTTAACATTTGACTGGGCACTCCCGCCGGTGTGTCCCTGAACCTGAGCAGGTACGGTTCTGTTCTGCGGAGAACGTCCGCGTGAACACACTGCGTGCGGTGGACAGTGAATTGGCCTCGACCCTGGTGTGAGTGGTTCCATTCCCCGTCCCGCCCCTCTGGTTCCCAGGGGGTGGACGGGGTGCATTCAGTTCTACTGTATACACTAAAACACTATAAGGCATATCACCTCCTCCTCCTCCTCTTCCTCTTCCTCTCTCTCTTACACAAGCCCTTAGTGCCTGTCAGCCCACTGCCTCCCCTTTTATGTGTGTGCGTGTGCGTGTGCGTGTGTGCGTGTGTGTGAGTGAGTGCACGTGTGGCCATATAGCATGTGCAGGAGTGTGCTGAGT
>NC_044063.1:2335735-2338235 GCF_902167405.1 Gadus morhua
TGCATATTCTCGAAGAAAGTTGTCCAATCCCGGGTTGCTTTAACTCACTTCATTTATTATAAAGTCGTCGGCATGTTTCGGTATGGTAAGTGAAGCTATACGGAGGGAATTGTATCTAACACGAGTGAGAGATAATAACTCTGGCTACCCCCTCGCGGGTGTCGCTGAAAATCTCTGGGGCGTTCACTCGACGTCCTCCGTACAGGACGTCAAGTGGGTGTGGCCTAGTGGGCGTGGCCGGGGTGACGTTATGGCTTCGGCTTCTTCACTTAATTAAAGGTGAAGAGGGAGCGGCCTTCAATAACGTCATGCTCCCCTTGTGGCTATGTGAGGGTAACGCAGCTTATATGTTTGGTCCTACTTCCTAGTGGACAAGTGAGGGAAGCTTAGATTCTTAAAATACGTAACAGATTTAAATGATAATTTTTCATGTCAAGAGTTTGACCGTTTATTGTGCAATTGTTCAGTTAAAGGCTGTAGAGAAGACACAATGAGAAAGACTACACGTCTCGTATGTCCCCATCGGCATAACTGAAACTCTCCACATGCACCGACTTATAATGGTTTTCACCTCTTTCGATGCTTTTATCCTCCCCTTGGAAAAAAAACGGTGAAGTGGAGCAGAGAGATCGCCATGTCTGCACTGGAGTTCCAAATGCGGGTGGCGACGTATATCATTCGCGTCGAGAGCAGCGACGAGCTGTAGTTCACAAAGCGGCCTCACAAAACCTAACATTATCAAACTCCTTCGAGAAATGTTGTAGTTTTCTTTGCATGACAAATTATCATTTAAAACCACAAACAACATATATAGGGCATATAAAGACTGGGACCAGAAAATGATTACTTTCTCTCCATTGAAACCCATTCATATTTTTCGATCTCATAGGTCCCATTGGCTCTACCGGAAGGGGCGTGGCTTCGTCACTCTTGAGCAGCTCTCTACACCTCATGAGATCATCAGATTCGTGCCTTCTACTGCCAGGCAGGGCAACGAATTTATGATGTCATCAGAAATTGACTCACGCGTTGATCAGAAAAACTACTCGTGTGTGTGTGTGTGTGTGTAAAAAAAATAATAAGATCAACAAAAAACGTTTTAAACCCGTGTGTGTGTGTGTGTGTGTGTGTGTGTGTGTGTGTGTGTGTGTGTGTGTGTGTGTGTGTGTGTGTGTGTGTGTGTGTGTGTGTGTGTGTGTGTGTGTGTGTGTGTGTGTGTGTGTGTGTGTGGTGATGACGTAATCTCGGAAGGTATTTCTCCCAATGGCCATGAAGGTACTTGATATAAAAAGTCCCCTCATCCGACCGAACGGGTCCTTTTAGATGGGGTCACCCCGCGTATAACGTGGAGCAAAAACCCCGACAACCGCGGCAGGACCCCGCGGCTCCGGGGGGGGGGGGGGGGGGGCGGGCGTCCAAACGCCGGTCTTAAACCCGCAGCTCTCGCGTCGCCTCCCCGACGGGGGGTGGACCTCCTGTCGCGCTCTTGTATTTAAGCAATGAACGGCCAGAGCGTTAAATAATGAAGGAGTGAGCAGCAAACACTGTAATAACACTGAATTTACTCATAGGGCATTTGTTACGTTTATTCCCCTCGTCCGCGTCACGGTGGCCGTGGGACGTTTTGTGCCGCGGCCGGGCGCAGGGGTCGGCTTTGTGGCGCCTCGCGTCGCGTCGCCCCCCGGGGGGTCCGTACTGTTACAGCCGACCAGGCAGCGCTCCGTTCAGTACCGCCGCGGCGCGCTTTTACTTTGAAGGGCAGGGAGAGGAGAAGGGATGATGATGATTCAGGACTTTTTTTCCATGATCCACAGATATTTTTCTACTACAAAATATAAATCAGAAGATTCTATACACTGTTGGATGACATTGTAAAGGTTGTAAAACAGATGCTGTATATCATAACATGTTTTTTCTGAAGTTGTAAAAGCTTTACTGTATGATCTGTTTTTGAAGTAAGTGGTTTCTCCATCCCACGTGTTTGTTGCTGATGGCAGCACTGGTCACCATATTCAGGAAAAAAATCAATATCACAGAGAGAGAGAACGAGAGAATAGAGAAGACCTCAGATGTTTTGTAATACTTTTGGAATAAATCTTATGAAGTGGGTTTTGTAAGGAAACACTTTCCAAACGGACGGTGCTGTATGCAGAGGAGCACAGTGACAAACACAGAAGATACAGCACAACGCACCCTCAGACACCCCCCCCCCTCCCCCCTAGCAGCCCGCTGGGCTCCTCACCTCCTATTGGCTACAACTGGTTGAGTCTTAACCCGATTCCTCATTGACCTTAACCTGTTCTGTTATGCTTAACTTATCTTTAGGACAGTAACTTATGTGACTAGATTTCTCAGCTCAATGGTTTAACGAAAAAATGAAAAACGAAAAAAAAAAAAAAAAAACAACTACAGAAAAATAGTTTAGATTTAAAGAGGAAGCAAAAAGCCAAATAGTGAATAGTCACCCACTTCCTGTTATATGGACGCTCTTGTTGTTTTG
>NC_044063.1:2343235-2355735 GCF_902167405.1 Gadus morhua
ATGTTAGGATCAGCCTTCACATCACATCGCATGTTAAGATCAGCCTTCACATCATCACATCACATGTTAAGATCAGCCTTCACATCATCACATCACATGTTAAGATCAGCCTTCACATCATCACATCACATGTTAAGAGCAGCCTTCACATCCTCACATCACATGTTAAGATCAGCCTTCACATCCTCACATCACATGTTAAGATCAGCCTTCACATCATCACATCACATGTTAAGATCAGCTTTCACATCACATGTTAAGATCAGCCTTCACATCACATCGCATGTTAAGATCAGCCCTCACATCATCACATCACATGTTAACATCAGCCTTCACATCATCACATCACATGTTAAGAGCAGCCTTCATATCCTCACATCACATGTTAAGATCAGCCTTCACATCCTCACATCACATGTTAAGATCAGCCTTCACATCATCACATCACATGTTAAGATCAGCCTTCACATCATCACATCACATGTTAAGATCAGCCTTCACATCATCACATCACATGTTAAGATCAGCCTTCACATTATGTCTAGACTTTGATTCTAGAAGAAACACAATGATTTGTTTTGTTCTTTCTAAGATGGCGTTTGTATGATAAATATGTATTTAGATTTATATTTCATATGTTTTGATCAAACTAAAAACGTCTGAAATGTAGTATTTATTGATATGAATGTGTCCTGCATCAGCGGTTATAATGAAAGTCTTCTCGTCTCCTCTCTCCTCCCCTCTCCTCCTCTCTTCTCTCCTCCCTCCTCCTCCTCTCTCCTCCTCCCTTCTCCTTCTCCTTCTCCTCCTCCTCCTCCTCCTCCTCCTCTCTCCTCCACTCTTCTCTCATCTCTTCTCCTCCTCGCCCCCTCTCCTCCCTCCTTCCTCCGCTCTCCTCCCCTCCCCTCCCCTCTTCTCTCCTCCCTCCTCCTCCTCCTCCTCCCCTCCTCTCTCTCCCCTCCTCTCTCCCCCCTCCTCTCTCTCCCCTCCTCTCTCCCCCTCCTCCCCTCTCCCCCTCTCCTCTCCAGGTACTCTGACCACCTCCACCGTTTCCATGAGTCCGACGCTAACCTCTAAACGGGAGGTTAAGGACGGCCAGCAGCCGCCTAGCGTCACTTCAGAGCATAGATTAGAGAAGAGTGACCTTTAAACCCAGAAGCAGAAGGGGAACATGCATGTAGTGGATGACGCTTGAGTTGGTCTCCTCTCTATTTAACGAAGCTTTGGCGGCGCTTGTTGCTGTACTACCCCGTGTGACCCACTAGGGGGCAGTCGATTACATTTAGTTATTATCCAGAAGGGTTGAACGGTTCCACCGCTCCCCGTTGATTTGTGTGGACCGCAGGGGGCATCGCTAATCCACGGAGGTTAAATTACTGTCGAGAGGCAATCTCATGGGATTATATGAAATTAGATGATTAATGTGTGGATTCAGGGGACCAATTTTAATCATTTTCTCAGATTATTACTGGAATGAATATCTGAGTACTATAGTTGATTCAAGAAATGATTATTATAAACTATTATTGATATGGGATTGTTTTGTGATCAGAGTAAGAGAGAACTGAGTAAGGGTTTACTCAATATACATAATAGAAATTGTGGGTGTACTTCCTATAAAGAGGACAAAGACAGTGTAGGCCTACACTTAAAGAAATCCTATTTTCCTCTAAGCTTCGGCATGGCTATGCTTCGAGCCCAATCTGTCAACACTGTCAGTAGGCAGGCAGATATAATCACGCGTATTAAACATTATTATCACACAATAACGGTTAATAAGGGTGTGTTATGTTGACCATAGTATAGTTCAGAGGTTATTAGGGATGTGGTTGGTGAGTGAGCCTTAAGCTAAACTAATGGTTATTCTCTATATGCTATATATTCTTCTTATATTCTGTGCATGCTGCATTGTCTACTAACCGTTCAAGGGCTTTGCTTTAATATATATCCAATAAAGAGCATCAAATAAACTCCAAGATGTGATCTTCCTTCACAACACAATGGACATTTATTTCTGGACCAATGAAATGTGTGTTGTTGGTGGAGGGGCAGGGTTTGTGTGAGCTTGAGGTGGATGCACCAACACACACCACGGTGGTGTGTATGGGTGTGTCTTGAATGGATGCCCTGTGATGTTGCGTTGCCAAGGTTTCCATTGGACCGGTCGATGTATCGTTGCCAAGGTTTCCATTGGACCGGTCGATGTATCGTTGCCACGGTTTCCATTGGTTCGGTCGATGTATCGTTGCCACGGTTTCCATTGGACCGGTCTGCTGCCGGCCGGACGTGGAGGATCCGTCTGTATCGGGTTCAGCTTGGAGGTCCGGCTGCAGCAGAGGACACCAGCGTCATGTTTTAGTATTATTGAGTGGCTCTGTCTGACCCCGCCCACAGCACCCTCTGCCTCTGATTGGAGGCTGCCTCTGTCTGACCCCGCCCACAGCGCCCTCTGCCTCTGATTGGAGGCTGCCTCTGTCTGACCCCGCCCACAGCGCCCTCTGCCTCTGATTGGAGGCTGCCTCTGTCTGACCCCGCCCACGGCGCCTCCTGCCTCTGATTGGAGGCTGCCTCTGATTGGAGGCTGCCTCTGATTGGAGGCTGCCTCTGATTGGAGGCTGCCTCTAACAAGCTGCAGCCTCTCATTAGAGCCGGGAGGACAGACTGGAGGACTGTCGCACGCATATGAAACACAGAATTACAGACACACACACAATTACACACACAAACACAGACAGACTAATATAAACACACACACGCACATACACACACAGAGTAATACAGACACACAATCACACAGACACACATCACACATTTACAAACACACAGACGGACTAATTTATAAACACGCACGTATACACACATACACAATTACACAAACACACACAATTTCACAAACACAGACAGACAGACTATTACACTCACACACAGACACAAATACAAACACTCTACACACTTCGACGAAATGATCTCACTGATTGAGAAAACTTCTGTAACTATCTTATCTTTTGGAAGTGTTATGCAACGGCTTTACACGTGTGAAGTTTTGGGTTAGAAAAATAAGTATTGATCCGAATAAAACCTGATTCTGACAGGATGTTCCTTAAAGAAGTCCTTAAAAAAACAGAACCTTATACCGTGTTTAAACCACTACCTAAACTGCCTACACCATCCGTCCCTTTAATATCACTTTGCTTCATAAAGATGAATATTTCCCTAAAGTGTAGAACCCGGAGCTGTCACGGTTATTGCCGAGTTACATAAGCTCTCCTCCGCCTGCTGTGTCTGGGCTCTAGTCTGCAGGTCCAACATCTGACCACACGTCCTCCATTCACAACTCTCTCTCTCTCTCCGCTGGTTTCCCGGCGTCTGGGAGGATGTCATTCAGCACATTCACTGACCGGCGCCCCATTCACGCCGCGCTCCGCTCCGCTTCCGAGCGCCTCTTACTGCAGCTCGGCTGGTTGCGTGGAGACCGAGGACACAGAGGGGGTGTAGGCGTGGGACTCGGAGGAGGGATCGCCGAATGTGTGTGCACGTGTGTCCGCGCACACGCACACTACTCCCACGCAAGTGTATACTATTTCTCGTCTTCCTTAGAAACTCGGTGAACTCTCTCACACTCTTTCTTGCTCTACTTGCTTTATCTCCCCCCCCCCCCCCCCTCACCACTTCATCCACAGCCCCCTCGGAGGTGTTGCTATGGAAACAGGCCTCCTCTGTCAGGTGGCTCCATGCTGAAGGCTCACTGCACTCTGATTGGCTGTGCCAGGCTGTGTGCTTGGAACACTCGTGGCCCCGGCTCAGCCAATCATGGCCAGGAACCAAAGTCTCTCTCCCTCGCTCTCGCTCTCGCTCTCTTCTCTGTCTCTCTCATTTCTCCCTCTCTCTTTTCTCCCGCCCCCTCTCCCCCCTCCCTCCCTCCAGCCCCGTTGGACACCTCTCACCCCCCTGGGGAGTCTCCCCTCCCCCTCCTTGTGAGGAGAGGATGGGGGGGGGGGGGGGGGGGGTGTAGAGATGAATCACCATCATCTACTGAACGAAGCTCCGGGCAGGAGCACCACAGCGATGCATCCTCCCCCGTTAGGGTCCTCGGCACTGGGCTCGCTACACCGCTGCACCGCGGAGGCTTCTGTTAACCCCTTCACCACGGCCGGGTTCGGAGATTAGGGAGGTCAAGATTTTTTTATTTTAATTGAGATTATTCATTGCATTTCTGGAGAAGCAAAGTTCATAGCAGCATTAAAACTTTAAACCAAACCCAAGCTGTACACTAAACACAAACATATTTGATTTTGTGTCTTTGTTTGTGTAGTGTAAACGTATTCAACTTCTGATTATACTGTCATATAGTGCAGATTATTTTAATTAAAATAATTATGATAAATTAATAAAAAAAAAATATTTTTTCTTTTCAGTTATATTTTTGTACTTTAGGAAATAAATACCAAGGTTGAGACTCGGTGACCTCATAGCTGGCCATAGCCGTAATAGGTAAATATATGTTCGCTTAAGAGAAGTCAATTAATGACAATTAATATTCATACTCTTTAACTAAACAGGTCTTCACACGTGTGGGCGTGTTAAGATGGCGGCCATATGGAGGAGGGGGTGGACACACACACACACACACACACACATACACACACACATACACACAGACACACACACACACACACACACACAGACACAGACACACACACATACACACAGACACACAGACACACAGACACACACACACACACACACACACACACACACACACACACACACACACACACACACAGGAGCAAATGGATCCGTCTCTCGGGGCGGGGGGGGGGTACTTCCTGTGCTGCTCCCTGCGTTGTTGTTGTTGACAGTGTGGTTTACTGAGCTATCTTCAGCACTGCCACCGAGGGGCTCTGATGACATCATCGCACACACACGCACGCACGCACACACACACACACGCTACCTTGCCAGCTCTGTAGCAGACCTAATCGTAGGTCGAGGGTCAGGGACTGACAGCCTGTCGGCTAATCCAGGTGGTCTCAGTGATCCCTTATAGGACCCCTAACGCTGTGACCAGGTCCAGGTCTGCAGAGTCGTGGTCTACACCCTCCAGGTCCACACCCTCCAGGTCCACACCCTCCAGGTCTACACCCTACAGGTCCACACCCTCCAGGTCCACACCCTACAGGTCTACACCCTCCAGGTCTACACCCTCCAGGTCCACACCCTACAGGTCTACACCCTCCAGGTCCACGCCCAACAGGTCTACACCCTCCAGGTCTACACCCTCCAGGTCCACGCCCTCCAGGTCCACGCCCTCCAGGTCTACACCCTCCAGGTCCACACCCTCCAGGTCTACACCCTCCAGGTCCACGCCCTCCAGGTCCACACCCTCCAGGTCTACACCCTCCAGGTCTACACCCTCCAGGTCTACACCCTACAGGTCTACGCCCAACAGACCTGGAGGAAGAGATGGATTACAAGAGAGATTAGATTGTATACGTGTAATATATGATCTAATATTAGATCGTATATCTAACATATATTTGAGATATATTAGATATAGTGACCCCTCTCCGTCCACCATTTTAAAAATGTACCCCATACCCCAGCTCTCTGCTTCACACACACACACACACACACACACACACACACACACACACACACACACACACACACACACACACACACACACACACACACACACACACACACACCATACCCTTCCTCCAACCACACACAGATATGCACACACAAATATATACACACTAACACCCACACATACACATAACACACCCATCCTCCCACCACACACACACTGAACCCCCCCCCCCCCATACAAACACACACCCTCCCACCACACACACACACTAACCCCCCCCCCACACACACACACACACACACACACTCCCACCACACACACCCTCCCACCACACACACACTCCACCACACACACACTCCACACACACACACTCCACCACACACACCCTCCCACCACACACACACTAACCCCCCCCCCCCCCCACCACACACACACACACACCCTCCCACCACACACACACACACTAACCCCCCCCCCCCCCACACACACACACACACACACACTCCCACCACACACACCCTCCCACCACACACACACTCCACCACACACACACTCCACCACACACACACTCCACCACACACACCCTCCCACCACACACACACTAACCCCCCCCCCCCCCACCACACACACACACACACACCCTCCCACCACACACACACACACTAACCCCCCCCCACACACACACACACACACACACTCCACCACACACACACTCCACACACACACACTCCATCACACACACCCTCCCACCACACACACACTCCACCACACACACACTACCCCCCCCCCCCCCCCCCCCCCACCACACACACACTCCACCACACACTCCACCAGCCACCCCGGCCGTGTGATGTTTTCCTGTGATGTACATTTGAAGCCTTGATCGATGACTTCCACCAAAGAAGAAGGCTGCATGTTGCCAGCATGCTCCAGCCATTAACCCCCAACCCCCCCCACCCCCCCCATCCAACCCACACAACCCATCCAAACCCCCCCGTGACCCCCCCCCCCCCCCCCCCAAATCCCTCCCCGGAGACTCCTGCTTGCAAATCATCTTTCCGGCAGGAAGTGTCTGCGGATCAATGAGAGAGAGAGAGAGAGAGAGAGAGAGAGAGAGAGAGAGAGAGAGAGAGAGGGGGAGAGACGGGGAGAGAGAGAGAGAGAGAGAGAGAGAGAGAGAGAGAGAGAGAGGGGGAGAGAGAGAGAGAGAGAGAGAGAGAGAGAGAGAGAGAGAGAGACAGAGACAGAGACAGAGAGAGAGAGGGAGGGAGAGAGAGAGGGTCTTTTAAACCACGTCATCACACCTCTCTCCTCTCTCGGTCCCAGTACTAGTCGTGTACAGCAACAGGAGCTCTGTTGGCATCACTGGTCGGTCTAAAAGGCTTTATACGGTTCTACGTTCTAAGGGCGACGGACCCCTTGCGGACCCTCCTTGTGTCCACCGCAAGGGCCTGACGTGCTCCTCCCAAAAATCGTAAACTTTCGTCGAGGCGACGCAGCAGCGAGGGCTGTGATTGGTCCGCTCACTAAAACCCGACGCAGAACCATAAAGGTTCACGACTGCGTCGAAGCGTCTGCGTGGTCATTGGGTTGTGGGAACGTGGCACCAGAAAAAAACAACCCTTAAGAACTACAACCCCCATAAGCCACCTGGGTTCCACTGTGGATTCGCTGTCAACATTCAACTTTTACAAAGTTTTCATCATAGAATCCACCCTCATACTCAACCATCCCCATTATGTCGTTTTGGTATAAAGTCAGACTTCCCATTGTAGACGTTCTGAACTGTCAACCGATTTCAGAGATGATAATCAGAGCAAATTCGTCTCTGGGATAACACTTTACAAACCAAAGGTCCATTCAGAATGTACGTGAGCACATGCGTGAGCCTCTGGTGGTCCCCTCTCTGATCAGGGGACCACCGTGAAGGGCAGGCTATGAATAGCCTCCAGGCGGAACAGGCTTTGATGGAGACAGGCCCTCGTAAAGCCGTCCGTCAGACGAGACCTCGTCCAGGCGTCTGGCTCAGTCAGTGCTGAACGAGCTCCCTGCCGACGTCAGCGCCGCAGAGTCGCTCGCCAGCTTCCGTAAAAGACTCCAGACTCACCTGTTCAGAGCTCACCTGGACCCTGCATAGCCCCACCTCACACACACTCACTCGCACGCTTATTGTATGCTGTACGTCCTGGCACTTAAAAATAATACTTAGCGCTCGTAGACCACAATGCATCATGGGACTTTGTGTTGGTGACACCCCATCACTGAGATGAGAGAGAGAGATGAACGCTGATGTACCTCCATGACCCCCCCCCCCCCCGCCGCCGCCGCCACCCCCCCGAACCACACGTAGCCACGCCCCCACCTGGTGGCCCACGCTGAGGGGGTGGGGGTTGATAGGGGATAGGTGTTTGTGTGTCTGTATGGTGTGCGTTTGTGTAATTGAGTGTGTGTGTGTGTGTGTGTGTGTGTGTGTGTGTGTGTGTGTGTGTGTAATTGAGTGGGCACTGGTGGAGTTGTGGTTGTGTGTGTGTGTGTGTTACCAGGATGAGCCTTGCTGCGGTGGAAGGATTGGAGGCAGTGGTGGGATGTGAGCAAGGCCGTTGGCCTGAATTTATTCAGGTGCAAAAAATGGTCCGTATGGAGGCAAAAATGAATGAACAAAAACCAAAATCAATAATTCAAAATAAATCAACATCTAAACATTCAATAATCCAAAAAAACGTCTTCCCCTCGGCACTAATGAAGCCCTTGGCTGGCCTAACGCCTCGTTTCCACATACGTATGTTTTTCGTGTCCGTGCTTCCGTAAATTTACGGAAGGAGTCGCTAGTGTTTTACGTACGGGCATGAATTTATTTACGGACAAAAGATGTTAGGAGAAATCAGCGGATGTTTACTCCGGGTAGGAAATGAGTGCCCAAATGAAGGAGTTCAAGTTCCTCGGGGTCTTGTTCGCGAGTGAGGGTACTATGGAGCGTGAGATTGGCCGGAGAATCGGAGCAGCGGGGGCGGTATTGCGTTCGCTTTACCGCACCGTTGTGACGAAAAGAGAGCTGAGCCGCAAGGCAAAGCTCTCGATCTACCGGTCGATCTTCGTTCCTATCCCCACCTATGGTCATGAGGGCTGGGTGATGACCGAAAGGACGAGATCGCGGGTACAAGCGGCCGAGATGAGTTTTCTCAGAAGGGTGGCTGGCGTCTCCCTAACTCGGATTAGAGCCGCTGCTCCTTTACTTAGAAAGGAGTCAGCTGAGGTGGTTCGGGTATCTGGTAAGGATGCCCACTGGGCGCCTTCCTTGGGAGGTGTTTCAGGCACGTCCAGTGGGGAGGAGACCTCGGGGAAGACCCAGGACTAGTTGGAGAGATTATATCTCAACACTGGCCTGGGAACGCCTCGGGATCCCCCCGTCAGAGCTGGTCAATGTGGCCCGGGAAAGGGAAGTCTGGGGCCCCCTGCATGAGCTGCTCCCCCCGCGACCCGACCCCGGATAAGCGGATAGGAGACCGGTACTTTGGAACATGAGGATCGACATATACAGAGATAAAAACAAAACCAACAGGCTTGGAAAGAGATCGCTGAGGAGTTTGGCCTGCAAGGTACTTAGCCTACAAGTTTTGTGAAAAAAATAAAAACTTTCATACGGTATCTCCGTAAAACGACGGCGAAAGTTAAATTTTTTGAACGTATATTACGGACATACCGGACCGAAATGTTACGGAGGGGAGGAGTCTCGGAGGAAAAACGGACATTACGGAGAATCACATAGGAATGAATGGACTTTGGGTCGGAGACGGTTGGATCGCATACGAGAATGTACGTATGTGGAAACGGGGCCAGGTGTTGTCACCAGCTCACCCTCGACCCTTCTGCCCCACCTACATGATTTGGACCTGAATATATCCTACCCGGCCTGACCCATACCCCTCTTAATTCAATTAACCCTCCCCTACACATTTCCGATTTACCTATACCCACCCCTAGTTACCCACCTTACCCCAGACCTATTCGTCTAAAACCTATCCTTACCCTCTATTTCCCTGACACCTTAAATATTCCCCAAGTACCCCAACACACCCCTCACCTCGCACACACTTGGTCTCGCCCGTCTGACGTCACCCCCACACCGCACAAATGTTCTTCCGGACTTCACGTCGGGTCCTCCCGCAGCCCCCGGCACCCGGAAGCCAGCGCAACCGTAACGTGAGTGTTTTTACGTTGTCCTTGTTTGTACCGTGTCCCCTGACCGGCTTCCTCATAACGTGTGTTTTTTGTGTGTTGCAGGTGGCGTCATGAATGTGTTTGAATGTTCTGTGTGTGTTAAATAAAAGGGTATTTGTAAATCCCGGTGTCAGTCCTGTTTTTGTCCATTGCCTGTGGTAACGGGCAGCCGCACCGTTACAGTGTGTGTGTGTGTGTGTGTGTAATTGAGTGCGAATTGGTGGGTGGGTAGGGGGGCTTACTATTTTGTCATGTTAATCACATTTGTCATGTAGAGGATTTATATGGATTTGATAGTTTTTTGTTCATTCGTGTTTCACATTCGTTTTACTGTATTTAGTGAATGTACTTATTTTTTCACATCGTCCAGAATTGGCACGTGAGCTGTCTACTCATCGATGAAGGTCACGTGAGCGGTCCCCTCATCAATGATTGGTTGGTATCGGCTCGGTCCAAGAGAGGAGGAGGGAAGGGCCCAGAACGTAAAGGGGACGCGGCCCCTTTAAGGGCAGCCGTGGTTGCTCTTATATAGCTCCGAGTGACACCCTCACATTCACATAGACACTGTGTGTTCACCGCACCACCACGCCGACAAGGAGGGAAGTGTCTCCAAATAGCAGCTCCACTCGGTCCGACATCGCACGTAACCGGGCTCCCAGCGAGGGCTCACCTTGGGCACAGCCGTGCGGAGGAGCCCCTGATGCGGTCTAGTCCTCACTAGACTCCCGTCCGCAGCACCGGAGCACCGCCCGACGGAGCCATGAGACGAGCCCTGCATTGAGGTGAGCACCGCCCGCTGCTTGCTCATCATCACTCCGCCGATCATCGTGTTCGCTAGGCGCTCGTATTGCGCGTACATGTTGGGCCACATTTGTATCATTGTTGCTCGTATGCAATCGCAAGGCGCCTTTCTTTACGTGGAGGGATGCGGACGTCGGGTCGAGGATAACGAGCCGTTCGCCTCCCGGTGCTGAAGAGAGCCTCTCCTTGGTAACGGAGCATCCAGCCGGCTGGCCCGCGAGAAGATGCTGACACCAAAACAAGGGAGGCTCGATGTGCGACATCAGTTATTGGACGTTAGTAACAGGACGTTAGTAGCAGGACACTAGGACGTTAGTAATAGGACGTTAGTAACAGTGCACTAGCAATAGGACGTTATTAACAGGACGTTAGTAATAGGACGTTATTAACAGGACGTTAGGAGGCCTTTAACCAACGGGACACATCTCGTCTTTGTGTCGTGTGTGGAGGCGCTTCACGAGACGCTGAGATGGTGGTCGTTAGGTGCTTTCTGATAATCCACTTAATAGCCTTCAGGGAGTTAATAGCCTACTGGTCAGTCAAAACAGCAATGGCTGAACTAATTAAAACCTCTCGGGCGCGCGTGTGTGTGTGTGCGCGCGTGTGCGTGGGTGCGTGTGTGTGTGTGTGTGTACTGTGATCTCCAGTACACCGTGTTGCCGTGGTCGGCCTGTACGCTCCCATTCATTGTGATTTGAGAATGCGTCGCGTCTCTCAGTCATTCAGCTGCTGAACCGTTGCCTCTCATTCAGTAAAAGGAAGCAGCAGAGGAAGGTCGTACCGCCGTTATATGAAACCCAGCAGGCTTACCTCATTGGACCAAATGTTAGCTCAGATATTGGACCTTCCGGCGAGAGATGTCGGACATTTCTGTGTTGTTATACGACAGGTGCGAAGTTGAATCTACCCGTTTAGATAACGTCGTACGTTTGAGCCTATTGCGTCCAGTTTAAATTAGAATGAGAATGGATGTTGATAAGGCGACGGAGGAAGGCGACTCGCCCCGCAGTCTATGAATCACCAACCCCCCCCCCCCCATCCCTGGCTGCTGCTCCCAATCCCTTGCTCCTCGTCCGGGGTCCTGGGGGTGAATTGGACCTGGGGGTGAGTTTGACCTGGGGTGGGGATGAGTTTGGGGATCCGGTGGTGGAATGCGTCTCCCCCTGGCTCCGTTATCAGCATATACAATATACATATACTATACAATATATAATCGAATATATTTATAACATGCAATATTCACACCCATTAAGGAAGCGACACGCTACTGACCTGTATTAAGCCGGGGAACAAGTGGTGTGCGTGTGTGAGTTAGTGCGTGTGCGTGTGTGCGTGTGTGCGTGCGTGTGTGTGCGTGCGTGTGTTTGTAATTTAAATGATAGAGGAGCCAAAATCCTGCCCGGTGGTCTTATCAGCGCTGCTCAGGTGGGATTGTATTAACTTGTGTGCGTGTGTCTATCTCTACTCTGGCGTGTGTGTGTGTTTGTGTGTGCGTGCACGTACGTGTGTGTGTTTGTGTACGTGTGTGTCTCCACTCTGGCAGATTGATGGAGCCGTCAGTCTATCTCTGTCTCTGTCTCTGTCTGCCTGTCTCTGGCTCAGTCCGCCCGTCTGTCTGCCTGCCTGTCTCTCTGCCTGTCTCTCTGCCTGTCTCTCTGTCTGTCTGTCTCTCTGCCTGTCTCTCTGTCTGTCTGTCTCTCTGCCTGCCTGTCTCTCTGCCTGTCTCTCTGCCTGTCTCTCTGTCTGTCTGATGGTCTGCCTGCCTGTCTGCCTGCTATCATGACCTTTAAAGTATGAGGAGAGCTCATTGGAGGTCTGGTTCCTCCCCTGCACCATGGGAGGGGGGGGGGGGGGGGGGGAGAGGCGAGGCGAGGTTATCAGGGCCACA